>NC_133373.1:709735-855444 GCF_049309525.1 Garra rufa | reverse complement strand
TATAAATCAAACTTTCCCATTATTAAAAAATATATATTATTATAAAAAAAAATGTTCGTAACATAAAAACAATGTTTATTTACAAATGAATTAACTGAATAGAACTTATCTGATGTTTCCTTGTTTTAAAAAAAGATAAGTTCATAATTAATGGTAATTTTTGCTAAACTTATATACATTTTGTATTTGTCAAGTAAAAGTTATACAGACAAATCCTTCTGTAGAAACTTTAGTTCAGATCTTATGATGTAGCTTGACATTTCTGTTCTAGAGTGCTAAAGAAAACTCATAATCCTGATTATTTAGTCATCCCCAGACCAAAAAAAGGTGAAGAAGAAAAACTGTTGTTTTCTGTCATGTCTTGCCTCTCCTCTTGGTAAAACTAATCCTTGTTTACATTTGACCCAATTATGGTGCAAATTTCCATATAGGTGCTTCACAACCACATAATGTTGAAGGCATCCAGAACGAACAGGAAAATCAGCTCTTCAGAAACACTCAGATCCTGTTACAGTGAACAGAAGACACATGTGTGTAAGTTTCACGCTGCAGCTGCTGTCTTTGAGCAATATGTGGATGTTTTAGTTATCTGAGGTGTTTGGATTGAGTCCCGATGCAATGTTTTTGCCCGGAGCTATTTTTGCACTGTTCTATGATCTCTGTTTTTGTCTTTTAATTCAAGATTTGTTTTCTTTGATGCATACAGGTATGTGCCAAAAATTACATTTATTTCAATAATTTGTTTCAAATAGTGAAATTGTATGTTATATTAGTTCACTACACACAAAGTGAAATATTTCAAGCCTTTATTTGTTTCAAACAAACAAACAAAAAAATCCAGTATTTCACAAAATTCAGCTCCTTTTGCACTAATTCCAGCATCAAGGCGGCGATCAGCCTTTGACACAGTTGAGGTGTTATGGAGCCCAAGTTGCTTTGATATCCTGCTGGAAAATAAAATCATCATCTCCAAAAAAGCATGAAGTGCTCTAAAATTTCCTGCTAGACAGCTGCATTGACTGTGGACTTGATAAAAGATAATGAACCCCAAACCATCACTGACTGTGGAAACTTCACACTGGACTTTAAGCAGCTTGACTTTTGTGCCTCTTCGGTCTTCCTCCAGACTCTGGGACCTTGATTTCCAAATCAAATGCAAAATTTGCTTTCATCTGAAAACAGGACTGTGCTTAGCCCAGCACAGACGCTTCTGACGTTGTTTTTGGTTCCGGAGTGAATTCTCCAGCTGTAGCCGCTGTCATGCAGATGTCTGTATGTGGTGGTTCTCAGTCCACTCCTTATGAAGCTCCCCCAGATTTCTGAACCACTCTTGCCTGACAATCCTCTCAAGGCTACGGTCGTCCCTGTCACTTGTGCACCTTTTCCGGCCACATTTTTCCCTTCCTCTTAAGACTGTTAATATATTTCAATACTGCGCTCTGTGAGCATCCAGCTTCTTTTGCAATTGCCTTTTGAGACTTTTCCTCCTTATGGAGGGTGTCAATGATGGTCTTCTGCACAAGCGTCAAGTCAGCAGTCTTCCCCATGATTCTGAAGGCCATAGCTATTAAGCCTGTATTGGCTATCACAAAGCTTTCTGAGTTTACGTGTGTTTCCACTAGATGGCGCTTGTGCGCTTAGAAACTCACTTATTCCGGTAACTTTTTATTAGTTTAATTTGTATAATTTTATATTTTGGTTATAATATTTGTTTGCTCAACTAAGACTGATTCTTTCTAGGAGTTTTTGGTCATGTGTTATTTTATTCCCATTCTGCCTTTGTTTGGCACTTCCTGTTTTTGTCATTTGTATGGAGAGATGGAAGGATGCTATCCTCGAAAGGTTTAAAGTACTTTTCTATACAATTATAAGCCATCCGATCAAGTCCGTGTCGATGAGTTAAACATCTGTAAAGGAACCTCAGCCTTCGCGTTGTGACTAAGGGCGGCATAAAGCCAGACTGAGACAATTTAAAGGCTGAGGAAACCTTTGCAGGTGTTTTGCGTTAATAATCTGACTAGATTGGGACTCAGGGAGCCTACTGTTGAACTTTGTCATGATATTCTAATTTTGTGAAATACTGGATTTTTTTTATCTTTAATCCATAATCATTACAATTGAATCAAATAAAGGCTTGAAATATATCACTTTGTGTATAGTGAACTAATATAACATACAAGTTTCACTTTTGAAACAAATTATTGAAATAAATAGACTTTCCCTCGATATTCAAATTTATTTTGGCACATACCTGTATATGTGCACTTTAAAGGTACTTTCAAATCATACATTTTATATTTCCCCCTACTTTAAAGGCTCCATCCTTTGATAACAGTCTCTTTGTAAAGCTAAATGCATCTATTTAATAATACAGATTCAATTCAATCAGTTCTGAAACATGCTGCTCAAACTGTTCGGAACTTAAGCTGCTGGTTTCTAATGTTGAAATTCTTTAGAAGAATCTTCAGAGGATCCATTTTCCATAAATGCTCTTTTGCACTGGAAAGGAAATTCTTATATTTTTATGCCTCACGTGAAAAGCACAACGACCGATGTAGACCATTGTTGAGGTGAAGGTGAAGAAGACCCAGATGAGATGAGCCATTAAAGGAGACAAACCTCTCAGCTTTGTCAGACACTTCTGTGTAGGCTTTACTGAATGTTTTGTCTGTGAGGACAGCTGATGGTACACAAAACCTGCACAACACATCCCACAACCATCACGTGTGCAGTTATTAACACTGTAAACCCTGACAAATAAATTTAACATCTGGAAAATCTTTTTTTTTTTTTTTTTTTGTTAAGTTTAATTAAACCTTTATTTAAAAAAAAGTATTTAGAAATATATGTATGTGGTTTATATTTGATACTCATATGTGACCCTGGACCACAAAACCAGTCATAAGTGTAAATTTGTTGAAATTGAGATTCTTACGTCATCTAAAAGCTGAGTAAATAAGCTTTCCATTGATATATTCTTTGTTAAAATAGGACAATGTTTGTCTGAGATACAACGGTTTGAAAACCTGGAATCTGAGGGTGCAAAAAAATCTAAATATTGAGAAAATCGCCTTAAAAGTTGTCCAAATGAAGTTCTTAGCAATGCATATTACTAATCAAAAATCAAGTTTTTATATATTTATGGTAGAAAATTTACAAAATATCTTTATGGAACATGATCTGCACTTAATATGCTAATGATTTTTGGCATAAAAGAAAAATCGATAATTTTGACCCATACAATGTATTTGTGGCTATTGCTACAAATAAATTTTTTATACAAATATATAAAAAAAGAAGAAATAAAGAAGGAGAATGGAAAATGGTGAATCAAAGCCAAGCCTGTATGTGTTCATGTGGAAATATTCCTACAGTTATTCTGATGTTTACTTGTCTAAATCATCTAGATTTGACAGCAAAAAGACATGTGAAGCATAAGATGAAGGTGGACGTTTGTACAATTACACTGAAAGAGCTCTGACTGGATAAAAAGTGTTAAGCGATATGCTGGATGTGATTTAACCAAATAAATGATCTTCATAGGTGCTTTGAACTGTTTGCTTGCTCATAATCTGATGGAGCAGAACTTTACACTCACTTCCTTTATTATTAGGCTGAGTTGAAAGCCTTGAGTCCGTCAGGAGCACTGATGTAGTGTCTGCTCAGGTTGTGGCATCTGTGAGGCTGACATGACTCTGAGAAGAACACAGAGTGTGGTCTTGTTCTGCAGCAGCAATGTGTGATGATCGCTGAGGACCAGCACTGCCTCCTTCTGGATGTAAATGGGCATTTGCTGCTACACAAACCACAGACAATCCAGACTCCTGGACTAATGAGACACACCTTCCTCTGGAATGAAGAAAAGTGAGTCTGTGTTTGTGTGAGCTTCACAAAAAAACTTCAAAACAAATACTTTAAATAGTATCAAGCTAGAACTTGATACTTTTAATTAAAAGAAGGAGATGTATTTTTTATTTGTGCATGGCTATGATTAATCAGTCTCTCTCTCTCTCTCTCTCTCTCTCTCTCTCTCTCTCTCTCTCTCTCTCTCTCCCCTCCCTCCCTCTCTCTCTCTCTCTCTCTTTCTCTCTCTCTCTCTCTCTCTATATATATATATATAACAAATACTTTAAATAATATCAAGCTAAAACTTGAATTATTTACATTGAGCAGTGTAACTTTTTATATGTTTGGTTGGCTTATAATATTTTGATATTAAACTGGCAGCTTTGTCAAGTAAGCCTATGCTACAACTGATATGAATTTGTTCCTATGATAGCAGAAACAAAGATCTAATCACAGTAACAACTTGTTGCACATGAGAAAAACTGACGGAAGCTGGCCGAGGAGGAGGTGACTCAACGGCGCAGGTGACTTTCACATTCACATTCCTCCACAAATAGGTGTTTTCTTTGCTTGTCCCTGTTGTCTGTGGTTCATTTTAGTAGTTGACTCTGAGGATTGAATGATTAGTTAGAGTAAGTGTTGGAGATCTCTCTCTTCTGTCTGTTCATCTTCATCATGGATAACACACAAATACCCCGAGATCAAGATTGTTCTCCAGGATGCAGGTACTTTGAGTACATACTGTATTAACCTTAAAAAAGGGCATGACCATAATGAGACACCATAAATGTTACAACATTTTAGATACATTTAAAACATTTTATTCTCCCGTAACTTATAAACAATAATTATAATGTCTATTTATGAATATATTAGCCTACTGTGTTATATATGATATGCAAATTTCCGGGGTAAGCTTTGCTGATAAACCTGTTCTACTTCATGAATAATGCCTACTGTCCCTCTGACTGATAGTTCCTGGTTTTGTTTTTTTTAATCAAGTGAAGTATTTTTGCTGTGAAATCTTTCAGGATATTTACAATGTAATTGTAAGAATAACATTCATATTGTTACTAATATTTCAAGATGAACATGTACTGGTCTGAACCTGCTTGGATTTTCTTGATTTTGCATTTATCAATGTTTATTGATGCCAGTTAACACTTCACAATAAGATGTCATTTGTTAACATTATTTAATGTATTACTAACATGAACGAACAATGAACGATACATTTATTACACTATTTATTAATCTTTGTTAATGTAAGTAAAAAGACAGTTGTTTATTGTTAGTTCATGTTAGTTCACAGTGTATTAACTAATGTGGACAAACTTGTGATTGTAATAATGCATTAGTAAATGATGAAATTATCTTGAACTAAGAATAATAAATTCTGTAGAAGTATTGTTCATTCTTAGTTCATGTTAACTAATGTAGTTAGCTAATGAACATTGTAAAGTGTTACAGAAATTAGATGTGGAATATGACTAAACAGGCTTTTCAGGAATAATATTTGAACGTCTACTCACACTGAGAGACACGTCTATGAAAATACTTAGTGTACCTTTAATTTCTCTCTGTTATAGTTCAGTTCACCAGAAGAAATCAGATCCAGAGCCCAGCTGTGTGTCTATGAGGAGCGACGCTTCTATGAAACATCCAGTTCGTTTTAAGAGTGATGACACAAGGTTCAACCTCAAGTATTATATTTATTTGCAAAATATATTATTATAGTAAGATATTTTTAATTAAACTGTCATAATGCACTATAATAAGTAAAAAAAGTGAATCTAATAACAATGAGCAGATATAGAGCTCAAATATTAAGGTCATGAGAAAAATGTGTTTGATTCTTGATTCAAGGTCAATCCTGCCACACACATCAGCTGAAACAAAACCCGTCTGTGAGAAATATGACCAGTCTATGAATCAACCACAAGACACGTATCCTGCTGTCAGGTAAACTGGGGGATATTGTAATGCAGTGCATCATCACACATTACTCAAATACATTACACAGAGTGCAATGTGTATTAATTGCCGAACGCGTTCAGTTACTGACAAGCTACGCCAAATCGCGCTCAAAATCGAATTGGCGTAGCTTGTCAGTGATTTACGCCTCTGTGTATTAATTGCCGAACGCTGAACGCGCGTGATGGAGATTTACTACTAATCAAAGTACCGGCTTCATTAACTAAATGCACCTCACAACATCGTGCGATTAATCGTGCAGCCCTACTGACACACTTCATAAACCCTATGATATCGTCAGTGTCTCATAACAGATAACAAAAAAAACATTTTGCGCTGTACATTTACCTCTGTAACTCATGTAATAAAGTGCTATTTTAATATTCCAGCCGTGAAGTCCTCAACATGTTTAAATCAAATCTGCTGAAGAAGTTTGAGCGTCTGTATGAGGGAACAGCGATGCAGGGAAAGCCAACACTCCTGAATGAGATCTACACAGAGCTCTACATCACAGAGAGTGAGAGTGGAGAGTTCAGTAATGAACATGAGGTCAGACAGATTGAGACACAATCCAGGAGAACAGCAACAGAGGACACCGCCATCAAATGCAATCACATCTTTAGACCTTTACCTGGACAAGACAAAGCCATCAGAACTGTGCTGACAAAGGGAGTCGCTGGCATTGGAAAAACAGTCTCTGTGCAGAAGTTCATCCTGGACTGGGCTGAAGGGAAAGAGAATCAGGACGTCCAGCTCATATTTCCACTGCCTTTCAGAGAAATCCACTTGATGAAGGACCAAACACTCAGTCTTTCAGATCTTCTTCATGTCTTCTTCCCTGGAACTAAAGAAATGGAAATATCCAGTGATGAGTATAAAGTGTTGTTCATCTTTGATGGTCTGGATGAGTGTCGTCTGTCTCTGGACTTTCAGAGTAAAGTGAAACTGTGTAATATATCTGAATCCGCCTCAGTGGACGTGCTGCTGATGAACCTCATTGAGGGGAATCTGCTTCCCTCTGCTCTCATCTGGATCACCTCCAGACCAGCAGCAGCTGATCTCATCCCCTCTGAGTGTGTCCATCGAGTGACAGAGGTACGAGGATTCAATGAGCCACAGAAGGAGGAATACTTCAGGAAGAGAATCAGTGATCGGAGTCTGGCCGACAGGATCATCTCACACCTGAAGTCCTCCAGGAGCCTCTACATCATGTGCCACATCCCAGTGTTCTGCTGGATCTCAGCCGCTGTTTTAGAGAAGATGTTGAGTCCAGCAGAGACTGGAGAGATTCCCAAGACTCTGACTCAAATGTACACACACTTCCTGATCCTTCAGACCAACATCAAACATGAGAAGGACTATGAGAAAAAGCTGACAGATGAAGACATGATCCTCAAACTGGGGAAAGTGGCTTTTCAGCAGCTTGTGAAAGGCAACCTGATCTTCTATGAGGAAGACCTGAGAGAGTGTGGCATTGATGTGACAGAAGCATCAGTGTACTCAGGATTGTGCACTCAGATCTTCAGAGAGGAGTTGGGCTTGTATCAGGGGAAAGTCTTCTGCTTTGTTCATCTGAGCATTCAGGAACATCTAGCAGCTCTATATGTGCACCTCTCCTTTATGAACTACAACAGAAATGTGTTTGAGCCAATCACCAAACAGAGTTCACAAGCTAAAGTTAAGGACTGGTTTCAACTCAATTTATCAGAACATGTTTCATTATATAAGCTGCATCAGAGAGCTGTGGATGATGCTCTACAGAGTAAAAATGGACATCTGGATCTTTTCCTGCGATTCCTTCTGGGTTTGTCAGTGAATTCTCATCAGATTCTCCTACAACGAATAATGACACTGAAGAGAAGATCTGACACGAATAATAAAACAGTTGAGTACATCAAGAAGAAGATCAGGACCATTGACTCTTCAGAGAAATCCATCAATCTGTTCCACTGTCTGAATGAACTGGGTGATCGTTCACTAGTGGAGGAAATACAACAGTATCTGAAATCTGGAACAATAAAGAAAGCCAAACTCTCTTCATCTCAGTGGTCAGCTGTAGTTTTTGTGTTGTTGACATCAGAAGAGGAGCTGAATGAGTTTCGTCTTGATAAATTTGTTAACGGAACGAATGAACATGAAAATATGAAAGTTCTTCAGAAGTTGCTGCCTGTTATTAAAGAATCCAGATCAGTTCAGTAAGTATCAATGAGAACAATCACTTCACTGTTAAAACATGAAGAAAAGAGTGAAAAACTTATGGTTTCAATATGTATTCAAACAAAGTCTCAGAAGTTGCATCTAAATAATTTAGGTTTTCCAGTAAAAATGTTACAATTAACATAAAGAAAGTATTTAAATATTTCTCATCTAGCATAACAGACCAAGCAAAAATTTAGAGCAATCATACAATTACAATTAATAATTAAACTCAGTTTATGGATAAATGTTGTTTTAATGTAGTCTTAAAAATTTTTATTTGTGTAAATTTGCCCAGTACACCTAATTTGATAAATTAAGAAATGCATGTGCAATTTTGGTCTAATGGTGTGAATTAATTTAATTATATTGGAATTACAAGCTGTTTTTTTTTGGGGGGGGGGGGGGGGGGGTAGCTTTTTGACAGTATGATTTTCATCTATCTACAGGTTGATTAGGTGTGGTGTCACAGATGAAGGTTGTGCTGCTCTGGCTTCAGCTCTGAGATCAAACCCCTCACACCTGACACACCTGAATCTGTCTGATAATAAACTAGGAGATTCAGTGAAGCTGTTTTCTGATGTACTACAGAATCCTCACTGTAAACTGGAGAAACTGGGGTAAGATCATATTTGACTCTCACACATGAAGCACATTTGTAAAGTATATTTGAAGTGTTCAGCCTCGTTCTGCTGCTGTGAGTTTGATTGACTGAGCTGTAACACATGAGCTGCTCTTTACAAATGAGCACTTACTGATTTCTTACAAGTTATTATTTATTCCGTTACTGATTACAAATTATATGATGAAAATTGTAGTTAGTAACAATCTAACAAATTATACATTTGTCTTGAACATATTTGTGATGCTATTTTAAAGGAAGAGCATGTCATAAACACAGAGCATGTTGTACATACTCAGCAATGTTCACTGTCACACAGTATATCCATAAGCATATTTAAGACACCAGATAGACCTGTAAACAATGTAAAACACTTGATTTTCACCACAGGGGTCTTTACATACTGTATGTTTAATTTAGATGTTTATGATCATGTTTGGTGTTCCATGACATTTTAGACCTCAGTCCAACGATTCATCATCATCATTTTTCCTTTAAGTTTGAACTTTATCTTCAATAATGGATTCACAGCTAAGCTGATGTGATATGAGAGAGTGAAGAGTGTGTCATTGTTCTCTACAGGTTGATAAATTGTGGTGTCACTGATGAAGGTTGTGCTGCTCTGGCTTCAGCTCTGAGATCAAACCCCTCACACCTGACACTATTAAATCTGTCTGGGAATAAACTAGGAGATTCAGGAGTGAAGCTGCTTTCTGATGTTCTACAGAATCCTCACTGTAAACTGAAGATACTGTGGTAAGATCATATGAAAATCATTATTTTTGTAAAATACAGACATTTTGGATAAAATACAGAAAATGTGCATTTAAGAAATATTTCTCCTGCTTAGATGAGACTGTTTTATGTTCTGTGACATTTAGACCTCAGTCCAATGATCCTTTGAACATATTTATTTGTGCTGTACATTTTATATTCAGTAATGGATTCACAGCTAAACTGATGTGATCTGAGAGAGTGAAGAGTGTGTCATTGTTCTCTACAGGTTGAGTAAGTGTGGTGTCACAGATGAAGGTTGTGCTGCTCTGGCTTCAGCTCTGAGATCAAACCCCTCACACCTGACAGAACTGGATCTGTCTGATAATAATCTAGGAGATTCAGTGAAGCTGCTTTCTGATGTATTGGAGGATCCTAACTGTAAACTGGAGATACTAAGGTAAGATCTCTCTGATAGTGTCTTTGTTCTGTTTGTGTAAAACATCCTTTAATGTCAATTCTATGAATAAAATCAGCAGTGTTTAGTAAACACACTAAATCTCACAGAAATGGCTCTATGAAGATCATTTTAATAAATCTCCATCACATGACATGACATGGTGCTCCTGTTTTTGACCCACTAAACATTTACTGAAGCATGGTTCTGGTAGTTTGATTAATGATGAACCTTTAGATAATGTGTAAAATAATTAGCCTATGTGACTTACTGCAGAGAATAAATATGAGAATAAATGTCCTAGAGGTGTAGAGTTGAACAGACAAGAGTCTGAATGTGTTTAGTTTTAACAAAGTACTACAGTGATCAAAGCAGATTCAGAGTACTTTCAGAGTAAATGAAAGTTATAATCACTTTAGTGTTTAGCATCATATTGCTAAAAGGAAAGACCCTCAAGTAAAACCAGCCGTCGTTTTGTTTTGTTGTTTTTTCCCCCCTCCTTTATCAGTAGTTTCATGTTCCTCTTATATCAGGTAAACTCAGTCCTGGAGGATCACTGTCCTGCAGAATTTCACTTCAACCCCAATTAAACAAACCTGAAGCAGTTAATCAGTGTCTTCAGGATCACTATAAAGCTGCAGGCAGATGAGTTTGATCAGGGTTGAAGCTAAACTCTGCAGGACAGTGATCCTCCAGGACATTGATCCCATCACTGCCTTATATTCTGAGAAAAGCATTAAAAAGCAAAATACAAACACCAAAGACAGTAAAGCTGGAGGCAAATAGATGTTGAGCCAGAAGAAAAGCTTATGAACATGATCTCAGTGCATGTGTAGACAGTAGTTCTTTGTGCATGAAGACCTTGAGTATCTCTATTGAGTTCAGCACATTTCTATTGAGTTTTAAGCAGCTAGAGAAGATATGTCACACCAGGCCAGCAGAGGGAGCCTTGCCCCTCACTGACTGTTGCTGCTCCCTCTGCTGCTTCGCTGGTTACTTCCTGTTTGTCAGCCATAAAAGCATGCTCAGCACACACGCATGGCAAAGTATTGCGTTTCTCCTGTGAACCATACCAAGTGTGTTTCCTAGGTCCGTGTTTCATAGTTATTTTCTAGTTCGAGTTTCCTAGTTCTCCGTGTTACTTAGTTTCCTAGTTTTCAGTTTCTGTATTTTCCTTTGTTCCTTTGGACTGCCTCCCCTGGATTTTGACTCACGCTTGTTTACTGTTATCTCTGCTACTGTTGTTTGCTGTCTCTGACCCTGCCTGTATGACCACGTATCTGTTAATAAAGCCTTGCATTTGGATCCACACGTCAGTCTCCAGACTCCCGCTGTGACAAGATCAATGATATTTGATCACAAGAGTTAATAAATGAGATGTAATGGGGAACACGTGGCTCCTGTGAAGCAAATGTGTTAATTAGAGAAGCAAGTGACTGTTTCTCCAGACAGATTTGTCCTTATAAGGAAAGGACATGACATGACATGACGTGTGGCCAAGTATGGTGACCCATACTCGGAATTTGTGCTCTGTATTTAACCCATCCGAGTGCGCACACACCATGAAAACACACCTGGAGCAGTGGGCAGCCGATGCTGTGGTGCCTGGGGAGCAGTTGGGGGTTCAGTGCCTTGCTCAAAAGTCTCCTAGGTTATGGTATTTAGGCTGAAAAGAGAGCTGGTTATGTCCTCTCCTGCTCTGAGACCAGGGTCAATAACAAACTACACACACTTCAACTACAATTCACATTGTGTCATTGTTCTCTACAGGTTGAGATGTTGTGGTGTCACAGATGAAGGTTGTGCTGCTCTGGCTTCAGCTCTGAGATCAAACCCCTCACACCTGACAGAACTGAATCTGTCTGAGAATAAACTAGGAGATTCAGTGAAGCTGCTTTCTGATGTCCTACAGCATCCTCACTGTAAACTGGAGAAACTGTGGTCAGATCATATTTGACACATTCAATGTAGTGAACAATGTCATAAAATAAGACAGATTTTTCTTAATACATACATTTTGCATAAACTACAGAAATAGTACATACAAGATATTATTTATCCTGCTTGAATAAGACTTTGGATGTTTTATGTTCTGTGACATTTTAAACCTCAGTCCAGTGATCCATCAAACATATTGATTTGTGCTGTACGGTTGTACTGTACCTTTAATAATGGATTCACAGCTAAACTGATGTGATCTGAGAGAGTGAAGAGTGTGTCATTGTTCTCTACAGGTTGAGTGATTGTGGTGTCACAGATGAAGGTTGTGCTGCTCTGACTTCAGCTCTGAGATCAAACCCCTCACACCTGACACACCTGAGTCTGTCATGGAATAAACTAGGAGATTCAGTGAAGCTGCTTTTTGATGTACTACAGAATCCTCACTGTAAACTGGAGAAACTGGGGTAAGATCATATATGACACAATCGTTAATTTGTATAAGACAGACATTTTCCATAAAATACAGAAATTGTGCATATTAGAAATAATATTTGTGTTGCCTGAATGAGACTTTGAATATTTTATGTTCTGTTACATTTTAGACCTCAGTGCATTGATTCATTATCATCAAATATATTTTGATTATTTGTGCTTTTAGTTTGTACTTTATCTACAATAAAGAAATTAAAGCTAAACTGATGTGATCTGAGAGAGTGAAGAGTGTGTCATTGTTCTCTACAGGTTGAGATGTTGTGGTGTCACAGATGAAGGTTGTGCTGCTCTGACTTCAGCTCTGAGATCAAACCCCTCACACCTGACACAACTGAGTCTGTCATTTAATAATCTAGGAGATTCAGTGAAGCTGCTTTCTGATGTACTACAGAATCCTCACTGTAAACTGGAGAAACTGGGGTAAGCTCCCTGATAAGTTGCATGTGTTCTGTTTGTGTAAAACATCCTTCAATGTCAATTCTATGAATAAAATCAACAATGTTAAGTAAACACACTAAATCTCAACAGAAATTACTTAATTTCATTCATGTCATTTCATGTCATGCTGCTCCTGTTTTTGACCCACTAAACATTTACTGGAGCTTTGCTTCTGGTAGTTTGATTAATAATGTACTTTCAGGTAATGTGTAAAATAATTAAAAGTTAAAACCCAGAGCCTCGCTGACTTACTGCAGACAATGAATATCCCAGATGTTTAGAGTTGAACAGACAAGAGTTTATCTGTTCAGTACTACACTGATCAAAGAGGGAATCAGAAGTTATAGTTTCACTCTAACCCCAATTAAACAAAACCTGAATCAGTTAATCAGTGTCTTCAGGATCACTATAAAGCTGCAGGCAGATGAGTTTGATCAGGGTTGAAGCTAAACTCTGCAGGACATTGATCCTCCAGGACCGATCACATCCCTGCCTTATATTCTGAGAAAAGCATTAAAAAGCCAAATACAAACACCAAAGACAGTAAAGCTGGAGATAAATAGGTGATGAGCCAGAAGAAAAGCTCATGAACATGATCTCAGTGCATGTGTAGACAGTAGGCTAGTTTTTTCTTCGTACATGAAGACCCTGAGAATCTCTATTGAGTTCAGCACATTTCTATTGAGTTTTAAGCAGGCAGATGAGACCAATGATGTGTTTGATCACAAGAGTTAATAAATGAGATGTAATGGGGAACATGTGGCTCCTGTGAAGCGAATGAGTTTATTAGAGGAGCAAGTGACTGTTTCTCCAGACAGATCCGTCCTTATATCACTATGAAACAATATCTGACATTCATCTCTGTGTGTCTGTTCAGTCCTGAAGCACATGACAGTGTCAAACAGCACCATTGAGCATCAACATGCATAAATCTCATTCTATCAGCAGCAGTATGTGGCAATGCTTGTCATTATATCTCCTCTCCTGCTCTGAGACCAGAGTCAATAACAAACTACACACACTTCATCTACAATTCACATTGTGTCATTGTTCTCTACAGGTTGAGAGATTGTGGTGTCACAGATGAAGGTTGTGCTGCTCTGGCTTCAGCTCTGAGATCAAACCCCTCACACCTGACACAACTGGATCTAGCACAGAATAAACTAGGAAAATCTAGAGTGAAGTTACTCTCTGATCTGAAGGACGATCCACATTGTAAACTGGAGACATTATACTATTGTGAGCAAGTTTTGTAAATGACCCAAGTTCAGTAACAGAACTCCTGTGTGTGTGATTGGAGAATATCAGATAATAATTCAGCTCCACTTTAGTCTCTGTACTTCAAACTGTGTTTAATAAGAGTTTAATTCTGTGTTGTGACTGATATGAATATTTTCATCTCTTCCAGTGTCTCTGTGTGTAAGTGATATAGAGAAAGATGTTGATCATTTACTGTTATTAATCAATGATCGGTTGTTCATTCATATCTCTGGCTGTAATATGAATATACTGTTTTTCTGAAATGGATCTGCTGATGTGATGTGACAGCAGTAATGTCTCATACTCATATCTGACTGTGTTTTATTGTAGGACTCTCAGTATAGAGACATATTTGTGGTTTCCTCAGGATCAGCTGATGGTGAATAAGGAGCCGCTACAGAGACGTCAGTCACACAATCAACAGACACTGAAGACACAGAGACACACAGCATCATCACACTGACCTCACATCACTTTCTCCTTTTATACTGGCATATGGAAATGAAAATTAGCTCACTCTTGCAGCACTGTATGGTTTAACAGTGTAATTCAAGATATCTCAGGTATTTTTCACAAGGATAATGTATATTTATAATACATTTATAATGAATTCTTTTAGCCACAATAATGGTGTAGTGTAAAATGTGATATTGTGTTAGCCCTGTTTCTACATCAGTCTTCATTTTATTTTTGCTGGTTTCTTGCAATTTTCCTCCTGCCTCAGAACACAGTAAATCACTAATAGCTATGTTAACACATATGACTCTTGTATGCTACGGGGCTCCTCAAAATCACATTCACAGGATTGTTGCGATCACAGAATCACGTTTACACTAACTGCAAACAGCAATCACAGAACGTTCCTCTAATGTTCTCATATGGTTCCATTTTGGTTATTTTTTTGTGTAACCAAATGCTAACCTTCCCACAATTTTACAGGGAGTTTTTTTTTTTTTTTTTAAGTTTCCTACAGGCGATGTTTTATTTTTAAAACCATGTAAAAATATTTATCATAAACAAACTACATTTTGCAAAATGACATGACGGACATTACTGTATTACAGAATTTAGCCTAATAAAATGTAGAACTCGGATGACAATGTAAAATAAAGATTGATAAATCCAATTTAATAGCTAAAAACATCAGTGTTGGGATTAAATCCAGCTAAACTGTACTGTTTCTCAGTATCTTAAGCTTGTTTTAACCTTTACATCTAAAAACGGCAATGTCAATTTAAGTAACAAAATCAATGTGGTCACTTTAATGCACAAATCCATGTAGCTAATGATACACATCCAATTTATTTCTCAACTCAACCGATTTATTATATACTTTGTGAATGTATTTGTATTTTCTGAGTAAATGCGCCTCAGGATGCAAGCGTTGTCAGAGATGTGACGCAGTTCTCAGAGTCAAGCAAAACAGTTTGCGAGCATTGAATTGTGAATAATGCAAAATTGCTTAAATGTTTTAATTGACAAGGCTAAAAAACACATGTGAATGATACAGTTTCTTGAGGACACAGCAGTGGCCAATTGGACAGATCAGTCATCCGTCCCGAGGGTCTTTCCACTGGCCTCTGGACATCGGACAGTCATTATCTGAACTGGTCACAATCAAATATGTTGGCTGTGCTCAACACCATAAAGGAAATTTATGCATTTATTTGTAAATTTAACTGATTCAAAATGAAAGTGAATGATGTTGAAATATTTCTTATCCTGTGACTCCCTCTAGTGGATTGGAATTGTCCTTTAGAGAGGGCATTATTGCTCAGTCAATGCAAGTCTATAGGAAATCTTTGATTTTTGCCAATTATTTATAACGAAACTAGTCTGATCAGTTTCAAAAATAGGTCTCCGCCATGTAGCATTAAAGAAAGCAGAAAAAAATGCAACCATGTAAATTATTAATTTATGTAGAAAAGTAACAGGTCCAAGTTAAAACTAGATTATGAACAGTTACTGTATTAAATGCATTTTGAATACTTTTGTGACCCAACCATTAGAATGCCATAATTATAAACTTATATGAAAAAAATACACAAACACAGAATAATAATGTATTAACCACTTGGGCAGCTGTGGCCTTATGGTTTGAGAGTCAGACTTGTAACCCAAAGGTTGCGGGTTCGAGTCTCAGGTCCAGCAGGGATTGTAGGTGGGGGGGAGTGAACGTACAGCACTCTCTCCACCCTCAATACCACGACTGAGGTGAGTCCCTTGAGCAAGGCACCAAACCCCAACTGCTCCCCAATGGCTGCCCACTGCTCCGGGTGTGTGTGTGTGTTCACGGTGTGTGTGCGCACTTGGATAGGTTAAATGCAGAGCACAAATTCCTAGTATGGGTCACCATACTTGGCCTCACTTCAACTCCTTTCCTTCATTGTAGACACTCTAGGGGTAACTTTGCTGAGATTTCACTAAGAAATAAGATTTGAAATATTATATATTTACAAATATTTGGTTGTACCACCTGACACTTTTTGGGTTGTAAAGTAAAAAAACTGTCAAAAAATGAAATTAAAAACTTTGAAATGTTATTGTTCTCAACTCAAAAATATGTATTACATTTATTTGGAAAGATTTTCAAAAAAATACTTTTTAGAAGCTTTAGTTGTCATTGGCCCTAAAACATCAATCTGATTATTTCAGGTGAATGTTTTAAACATTTAGTTAAAATTGTTGCATAATAACCCATCCATATGATCCAAACCTGTGTGAATCAGTAGAAACTAAGTGTTGGTTGGTAATTAAGGATAGTAAAGTTGGATATAAGTGGATATTTTTTGCCAGTCAGTCCCATTTAGAGCTCTTCCTCCTCATGTATTTCTCTCCTTCGCTGTCTACGGCCTCATACAGCTGCTGGTCGTTCTCTTTGATGGCGTGTAGATATCCCAGGTATCCGACACACAGCGTGAGGCTCAGCAGACCCATGATCATGACCGGCTTATTCTGCAGGAGAAGGACAGTGATGAGCGTCAGGTCTAGTGAGCGTTCACAGCGTCACAGGAGAGATCAACACTGCGAGAGCCTAAAACACTGACGGCTCATAATGAAACAAACTTAGTTTTGAGCACTGTTTTCTTCACCTTTAAGCACTTTTATCTCCTAGGGATTGATTTTTACGTTAAAATTATTATGTAGTTTTTTTCAAGCCCTTGTTTATTTATTTTTTTGCTACTGAATATTTTATATATAATGTGTAAGATTTGCATTTAAGATCAAAAGTTATTGATGCACTCATGAGCATTAACATTTTGTATGAACCAACAGAAGATTAGTAAATGCTACAAAACTATATAGAGTTAATTGATAACTAATGTAAGCATATGAGACCTTATTGTAAAGTGTTGACATTTTTATTCAAAAGGTAGTTATTTTTATTTAAATATTTTATTATGTACACTGCCACTCAAAAGTTTGGGATCAGTAAGACTTGTAATGTTTTTAAAGAGTCTCTTCTGCTCTTCAAGACTGCATTTATTTGATTAAAAATACAGAAAAAAAGAGTAATATTGCAAAATGTTATTACAATATAAAATAATGGTTTTATTTTAATATACTTTAATATATAATTTATTTCTGTGATGCAAAGCTGAATTTTCATCAGCTGTTACTCCAGTCTTCAGTGTCACACGATCCTTCAGAAATCATTCTAATATACTGATTTATTAGAATTATCAATGTTGGAAACAGTTGTGCTGCCAAATATATTTTTTATTTTTTTAATAGTTTTGTGATTCATTGATGAATAACAAGTTAAAAAGAACAGCATTTATTCAAAATATATATAAATTTTTAATGTAAATCCATGCTATCATTTTTTTTATTGAACACATCCTTGGTGAATAAACATATGAATTTGAATAGTAGTGTATATTGTTAGAAAACATTTCTATTTCAAATAAATGCAGTTTTTAAACCTTTTATTGATCAAAGAATGCTGAAAAAAAAAAACACGTATCACAGGTTGCCAAAACAAATATTAAGCATGATAATAAATCAGCATATTAAAATTATGTCTGAAGGACCATGTGACACCGAAGACTGGAGTAATGATGCTGAAAATTCAACTTTAATCACAAATATAAATTACATTTTGGAATAACATTTCATATTTTATGTCATTTTTTCTATATTTTTTATCTTGATTTTGATTTTTGATAAAACCATGGTTAATTTCGTATGATTATGTATTAACAACACATACTGAATTTTGAGCATTGTTGGTAGACAAACTACTGAGAGTATTTCTTAGAGAGAAAAAAATGTGTTTTAAATTTTAACTTTACAGTACCTCTTTAAAAAACGCGACGCTCATGTCGCTGATAAACACTGTGACGCGACGCAGCGTCTGACGCATGCGTACAAAGACCAAAATCAAACCACCGTACACCAGCTAGAGTTAACAGATCATTTGTGTCTTTTATAATCATAAAGCATTGACTTCAGCCATGAAAAGCAGACGTGTGTAGACACTTACAGGTCTGATGAAGAGCTCCGGGTTCACAGCGCGGAACAGTGAGGTGGTTCTGACGCCCCGGAGCCCGGGATTCCTGTAGCCCGAGTCCGATGAGCTGCTGGCCGGCTGCTGCGCGACTCCTTTACCGCTACCGCTGCCGCTGTCCTGCGCGGGACACATCCTCCTCTCCTGCTGCTGCTAATGCTGCTCAAAACTGTCACATTAACACACGAGCTGCTGCTCACAAATACACAACACACGCTGAACTCATGAAGTTCACGATCACACGCATGCGTTATTTTGACCTACAGGAGGACGAAAGAACAGACAGGAATCACAGCGCCCTCTGATGTCGATAAACGACAATCACTATGACCTCCAGAGTTCAACACATCAGAATAGTGAGCAGAAAGATCATTAAAATAGTTCAATTTTTTAGAACAAAAATTTACAAATAATGTACTCACCCCCTTGTCATCCTAAATGTTCATGTCTTTCTTTCTTCAGTCGTAAGGACATTATGTTTTTTGAGGAAAACATTTCAGGATTTCTCTCCATATAGTGGACTTCTATGGTGCCCTGAGTTTGAACTTCCAAAATGCAGTTTAAATGCAGCTTCAAAGGACTCTAAACCACCACCAAGGAAAGAAGGGTCTTATTTAGCAAACCTATTGGTTATTTTCTTTAAAAAATTACAATTTATATTTTTATATTTATATTTACAATTTTTATATTTTACATAAATTGTAAATGTTTTTAGAAAATAACCAATCGTTTCGCTAGATGACCCCCTTCTTCCTCAGCTGTGATCGTTTAGAGTCCTTTGAAGCTGCATTTAAACTGCATTTTGGAAGTTCAAACTCAGGACACCATAGAAGTCCACTATATGGAGAGAAACCCTGAAATGTTTTCCTAAAAAAAAAAACACCATTTCTTTATGACAGAAGAAAGAAAGACATGAACATCTTGGATGACAAGGGGGTGAGTACATTATCTGTAAATTTTTGTTCTGAATGTGTGCAGGACAGATGGATTCACCTTTATATCCTCCTGAGAACCAGAAAAAAAAGATTTGTGAATTTAGTTTTTTTTATGCCATTACATTGTTTAGATCATTAAAAAAATATTGAAAATTTGCATTTTTCAAAATGGTATTTTATTCATATTTTATTCTATGTCCTCTAATGAGGACACTAGGACTCAGTTTTCCTAAATATAAATAAAATGGCATGAATAGACATTAAAAAAGGCAAAACAATTGGATTGTTTTATACCAAACTTTCTTTATGGATGATTCTCATCTATGTTATAAAAAATATTTGATATACCATTTTGTGCCATACAATATGTGTGTAAAAATTTCCATAAACTGGTTTTCCCATTAAAGACAGTGCATCTAAACACTGTATCTAATTTGCATATTAATGTGTTGCTGTTGGGACAGGATGTTGAAAATTTTTTCCTATTCAATTCTTATGTCTCCCAAAATGCATAATAACAATGATTTTATTCCTGGTGTCCTCTAGAGTGGACATGTATGAAATGATGTCCTGTTTCATAATAGGAAATCATATTTGGATTTGAAAACCCATAACATTTTCCTGAGATGTTGCTTTATGATAAACAATTTTGAAAATTATTCAGATGTAAATGATAAGTACAAAATATTATCATATTTCCATAAGGATGTACAATTTTTCACTAAATACATTTTAGCCACCTTTAAAGGCCAAGGAAAGGGTGTGCTCATGGTCATATCTCCAAACATTTGGTATCAAAACCCTGAATGTGCTCTGCACAGGACATCCAGGCTTAAACTTTGACATGTGAGTTCTCATAAAAATTCACCAAAATTTAATGTCCACTACAGAGGCAAAAACTCCATAGCTGGGTCTCAGGATTAGGGTTGCCACCCGTCCCTTAAAATACGGAATAGTCCCGTATTTGAGAATGAAATTGCGCGTCCCGTTTTGAATCAATACGGGACGGGTTTTGTCCCGTATTTTTTATAGTTTTTTCTAAAGCAGCGTCTCATGCAGTTAATCAATGCGGTAAAGCCAGTCGCGGTTCAGAAAAACACGGTCAAGCCAGCCGTGATTGATTATAAGTGTGCGCGCATATTACAGTGATTACGGTAGTTTCAGAAACAACACAGAGAGAACGTGCTTGCAGAGCGCTTTTCATTTAGACACCCAGGACTGAGAGATAATACTACAAAGTGCTCGTGAATTTTTACTTACTTATTTATTTGCATTTCAGCTTTAATATCCGTGCTATTTATTGGTGTAATTTTCGGTTCTTTTCTGAGAAATGGGACATTATTAGACTTTAGAGTCTAATAAGTAGAAGAAAAAAAACAAAAACAATGATCAGTTCTTATTCAGGACGGCCATATTATATGCAAAACTCATATGAAACCTTTTTACTGCAGCATTTTGAGATATGGGACATTATTACATTTTAACGGGGTATATAGACCCCATTTCTAAAAAGTAGAAAAAAAACAATGATCAGTTCTTATTCAGGACGGCCCATATTACTGCAGCATTTTATTCAGGACGGCCCATATTATATGCAAAAGTCATATGAAACCTTTTTACTGCAGCATTTTTGAGATTTGGGACATTATTACATTTTAACGGGATATATAGACCCCATTTCTAAAAAGTAGGGAAAAAAAACAATGATCAGTTCTTATTCAGGACGGCCATATTACTGCAGCATTTTTTAGATGACCCCCCCAACCAACCACCTACCCCCCCGAATGCGTCCCTTATTTTTGGGTCTTAAAAGTGGTAACCCTACTCAGGATGATATAGCCTATGTATCTAAATGGAGTACAACTAGCCAAAAGCCCATAACAGAATGTACTCTTTTTCTGGTGCCAAAGCTTATGGTAATATTATACACCCATATATATTTCTTGTATTGATATTTTATTTGATACTCCATCAATAGTCGGACAAACTGTCCGAAAGAGCTATAGGGAGGTATTCTGATTTTAGGAAATACTGTCTATCAAAATGCATAAAAAGCAGACCATTCTTGGTTTAAAGGAGTAGTTCACTTTAAGAACAAAAACTTACTGATAATTTACTCTCACCCCCTTGTCATCCAAGATTTTCAGTCATAAAGAAGTTATGTTTTTTGAGGAAAACATTTCAGGATTTCTCTCCATATAGTGGACTTCTATGGTGTCCGTGAGTTTGAACTTCCAAAATGCAGTTTAAATGCAGCTTCAAAAAACAATCCCAGCTGAGGAAGAAGGCTCTTATATAGCGAAGCCATTGGTTATTTTCAAAAAAAAAAAAAAAAATTATATATATATATATATATACTTTTTAACCTCAAACACTCGCCTTGTGTAGCTCCATGTGAACTGTGTTTTCCTCAAAAATCATAATTTCTTTACAACTGAAGAAAGAAGGACATGGACATCCTGGGTGACAAGGGGGTGAGTACATTATCATTAACAATTTTTTGTTCTGGAAGTAAACTACTCCTTTAAAGGAATAGTTCACCTAAAAATGGTCCTCTGCAGTGAATGGGTGCCGTCAGAATGAGAGTCCAAACAGCTGATAAAAACATCACAATAATCCACAAATAATCCACACCACTCCAGTCCATCAGTTAACATCTGGAGAAGACAAAAGCTGAAACAAATCCAGCATTAAGAAAGACCTTTTTTAACTTTTAACTAACCATTGCTTCTTGCTAAAAATCCAAGTACACCATCCATAATATCACTTCCTCCAGTGAAAAAGTGGTCTGGTCTGAATCAGAAGAGAAATCTGCACAGATCAAAACAGCTCTAAACAAACATATATCAGGATTTTGATGTGAGAAACAACAGGAGGTAGACTTTAAACATCTTAATGATGTATTTGTTTGAACTTTTGTCTTCTAAAGATGTGAACTGATGGACTGGAGTGGTGTGATTACTTGTGGATTATTGTGATGTTTTTATTAGCTGTTTGGCCTCTCATTCTGACGGCACCCATTCACTGCAGAGGATCCATTGGCGAGACAGTGATGGAATGACTCATTTTTCAAAATCCGGAAACAAACTCCTCTACAGGTTCATACAGGGTGAGCTAATTGTCATTTTGGGCTGAACTATTGCTTTAATCTTATAATAGACGAGATGAGAGCTGATTCTCTCACTTGTCACTGTATAATGTATGGTGCACTATCCATCTCTACTTATAATAAGACACATGCATTGCATTCAATTTATATTTAAATGCATTTATTTTATTAATCCTTCTTATTTACAGAAGTAGGCCTACTTCGCAACTTATTTGTCTCTCATGCAACAACTGATGAAAGCTTTTACATTTAAAGCCCCAGTAGACAGTATTATTTGTCCTGATAATATTAGCTCTATTTCATCAGCTGGTGTGTTTAAGCGTGTTCTGTCAGCGAAGGTGTCAATGTTTAATCCTCAGTTTTGTACACAGAGTCTATGTTTATTTATTACAAGTAACTGGCCATTTTGAGCTGCAGTGTTTCATTAATATCTATTTTGATCTACCTTTGTTTGTTTGTCTGTATATTGATAAACAGATACCCTCAAGATGTTTCTCATAAATAAATCTGAACATACGATGTGCATGAACATGGCACTGATGACTTCTCTGACGATTATGAAAACAAACACTGTTTTCTCAAGAATAATAATAACTGATGAATCATTCACTATAAGATCAGAAACTGACTTTTAACACCTGTAGCAAGCACAAATAAGGGCGTTTCACAGTTTCACTGCTGGTAACACTATCAGTGCTGCTGAGCTCATCAGTAATTCATGCACACGCACAAACAACCTGCGGTTTGTCATTAAAACTGCATATGTAACCTATTGGGTTACACACATCTTCAGGTTTAATTGCATATGTCTGCAATAACCCTCATTAATCTGCATCAGCGCTACACTCCAAAAAATGTTTTTCTTACTTAGATTTTTTCTGTCTTTCCAGCCAAAATATCTAAAAATTCTTAAACAAGCATGATTTTCTAGAAGAGTAAAAAAAAAAAAAATCAAGTCAATGGCAGATTATTTAGCTTGGTCTAAGCAAAAACACTTAATTTTGACTTGTTTTTTTTTCTGAAAACAAAAAATAATTTTTACTCTTCTAGAAAATCCTTCTTGATTTAAGAATTTTTAGATATTCTGGCTGGAACAAGACAAAAAATCTAAGTAACAAAATCATTTTTGCAGTGTATCTGTTAAAGTCAAACCCACAGCACTTCATGCAAACAAATCAATGAGTCTGTGCACTTACATAACATAATCATAATTTTACACTTGTGCTCACATAAACTCATAAACATTTCATTTGCCTTTATTTAACCAGGAAATAACTCACTGAGATTAAAAATCTCTTTTCCAGGAGTGTCCTTTACATTTAACAACAAGATTACAACAAACATTACAAAGACAGCAAATAACACATGAAAAACAATCACACACAATTTGGTTTCTCTCTAAATTACATAATAAAGACTTAAAATAATTATATGACACCAAGTTTTGTAACTTCATCTCCTTTTGGAGAAGATTCCAATCTGAAGTGGCGGCATACTTAAAAGAAGTTTTACCAAGTTCAGTCCTGACAGGAGGCACACAAAGATTATATTCTGATTGAGAACGTAATGAGTCATTTTTAAACAAAGTCCTTCGTATAAGACAACAGAGATAAATTGGTAAACAACCTAAAATTGCCTTATATATGATAGATACCAGTGCATTTTTCTGTGGATACTCAAAGAAGGCCATGCCGCTTTTTTATATAATTCATAATGATGAGTTGAAAATTTACATCCAGTTATAAATCTTAGAGCTTAAGATTCATCCAAAGATAAAATAAGATAAGAGTGGTGCATGCTGATAAACTACATCCTAAACTACATTTCTTTGAATGAAAAACAGACTTATTTCTAAAATAAAAGCCAAGCTGCTTCTTTATTTACTTTTTTTTTTTTTTTTTTTGCAAATACTTAATATGTGAACCAAAACGCAATGTGTTGTTGGTAATAATTCCCAAATATTTGTATTCCAACACTGAGGTAACTTGGCTCCCCTGATGAGTTTGGAGGACAATAGGGTTCTCTGAAGAAGTTCTAGAATTTGAAAATAACATACAGTTTGTTTCGTCAACATTTAAAACCAACTTCAAAGCACAGAACCTATTTTGAACATGCAGCTGAATGCTGTGTAACTAGATATTATTCCCTGGGTTTGCACAGGTCTATCAAAATTGAATTCTCCTGACATGAGATTTCCATGAAAACTGAACATGCAGATTGTCAGGGTTTATGTATGGAGTGTTTGCTGTTCATCTGAGCGTGGAGAGGCCGGAGTGACCATGGAGACTGTGAGCATCTGTCAAGGGCATGAGTGGGTGCGTCTGAGCCGTTTCCACTGAACTCGACCCGCATGACTGTTTACACTGCTAACACGACAGGTTATGAGGCTCACAACATCTCACACATTCTGCAAACACACCGAAAACACCGTCCAGCAGCACAGCCTTCTGATTCTACACTGGAAAACATGCTTTTCTTACTTAGATTTTTTCTTGTTTCCCGACAAAATATCTAAACATTCTTAAATCAAGAAGGATTTTCTAGACAAGTAAAAATTATTTTCTTGTTTTAAGAAAAGACTAGTAAAAATTAAGTGAGTTTTTGCTTCAAACTAGCAAAATAATCTACCAATGGGGTAAGAAATATAATCTTGTTTTTTTTGTTTGAAATAAGATTTTTTTTGCTTACTCCATTGGCAGATTATTTTGCTTGTTCTAAGCAAAAACTTACTTAATTTTACTATTTTTTTCTGAAAACCAAGAAAATCCTTATTTTTGATATTTTTGGCTGGAAACAAGACAAAACATCTAAGTAAGAAAAGTATTTTTTGCAGTGTATCAGCCGCTTCAGAGCTGAGCGTTTCCATTGACATAGGAGTCCTGTCATAGTAACCAAACAGGTGTGGCACCTCCGCCAGGTGTGTTTGACTATCAAATAGCAGAGGGAAGCTGCTCTCGGCGCATTTACAGAGTCTGTCAGCAGCAGCCAAAGACGACGCCGAGCAGAAGGGAACCAGACTACATGAAAGGTAAATACGTAACTTTAATTTGCCTTTGTTAAGAGAAGGGATCTTCATGTGTTTGTGTTTTAACTTGGTGGATTAAGCTCATTCTGATTCTGAAATCTAGATTTGACAATGCTCTGGAAAAGCATCTTGATGGATTATAAGTATACCGGTCTAAAGAGTGACCCTGCTCTCGCTCTCTTACGCAAGTGTGACATTAATGTCCTTGCTCTTAAAATTAAAGGGTGTTTTCACAGCGATGCCAAAGAGGAACCATTTTGGTACCTAGAATTTTCAGTCTTTAGAAGAACCATTTTTTCTTACTGTGAACAATGTTTTAATCATCTAAATCAGTAGTAAATCAGTACATTTTCTGGAGACCTCAAGACTGCACATTGCATTTCTTCTTAATTAAACACTTGATTCAGTTTATTAGTAGAGAATCCAAGAGCTGAAATGGGTGTTTAAGTAGACATGCAAAATGTCAGTGTTTGGGAATCACTGATCTAAAAAAAAACCTTTTCCACTATAAAGAACCTTTTGTCCAGTGGATGTTAAAAGTTCTTCATGGAACCCTTTATTTTTAAGTTGTAAATTTATATTTTTATAAAAAAAAAAACAATTCTCTCTGTATAGTGGACTTCTATGGTGCCCCGAGTTTGAACTTCCAAAATGCTTCAAAGGACTCTAAACGATCCCAGATGAGGAAGAAGGTCTTATCTAGCAAAACGATCAGTTATTTTCTAAAAACAAAATTACAATTTATATACTTTTTAACCTCAAATGCTCATCTTGTCTAGCTCTGTGTGAACTCTGCATATTCCAGTTCAAGACAGATAGGGTATGTCGAAAAACTCCCATCTCATTTTCTTCCTCAACTTCAAAATCGTCCTACATCGCTGTTTTACCTTTTTTGTAAAGGGCGTTTGATCTTCTTTGCCCGTTCACTTTATAAACACTGGGTCGGTACTACCGCAGCGATGTAGGACGATTTTAAAGCTGATTTTGAAGTTTTTTAACATACCCTAACTCTCATGAACAGGAATACACAGTGTTCAGGTAGAGCTAGACAAGACGAGTGTTTGAGGTTAAAAAGTATATAAATTGTCAATTTGTTTAGGAAATAACCGATTGTTTCACTAGAAAAGACCCTTCATCCTCAGCTGGGATCATTTAGAGCTGCATTTAAACTGCATTTTGGAAGTTCAAACTCGTGGGCACCATAGAAGTCCACTATATGGAGAGAAATCCTCAAATGTTTTCTTCAAAAAGCATCATTTCTTGGACGACAAAGGGGTGAGTAAATCATCTGTAATTTTTGTTCTGAAAGTAAACCTCTTTAACTCTTCATTTCTTTCAGACTCCGCCGCAGCCCAATGAAACATGAACTGGGGATTCCTGGAGAATGTGTTAAGCGGAGTAAACAAGTACTCGACCGTCATCGGACGGGTCTGGCTCTCCATCCTCTTCGTGTTCCGCATCCTGCTGTACGTCGCCGCCGCCGAGCAGGTGTGGAAAGATGAGTTCAAGGACTTCGTCTGCAACACGCAGCAGCCGGGATGCGAACAGGTTTGCTTCGACCACTTCTTCCCCATCTCTCAAGTGCGCTTATGGGCCATTCAGCTGATCATGGTGTCCACCCCGTCGCTGCTGGTGGCTCTGCATGTGGCTTACAGGGAGCACCGAGAGAGCAAGTATAAGAGGAAGCTGTACCAGGATAAAGGCAGCATCGACGGAGGGCTGTTCTTCACCTACATCATGAGTCTCATCCTCAAGACGGCCTTCGAGGTGGCCACTCTTCTGGCTTTCTACTTCCTGTACAGCGGCTTCCACGTTCCCCGGTTGCTCCAGTGTGGAGAGAGCCCCTGTCCCAACATCGTGGATTGCTACATCGCAAAAGCCACGGAGAAGAAAGTCTTCCTTTATATCATGGGCTGTACGTCCATACTGTGCATTGCACTGAATGTGGTGGAGATGATTTATATCATATCTAAGCAGTGCTGGAAGAGCTTCAGTAAGAGATACACTCCCGTGCATGAAAGAGAGGGTCGGCCTCCATCCACATTCACTCTCAGTTCTCCGCAGCCGCTAACCATGTCTAAAGAGGAAGGGCTTCATTCTGCGCCGGCTGAAAAGGAAAACCTCACACTTGCTGCTGCATGAACACTTGGGGCTTTTAATGCATGATAGAACAGAAAGGAATCACAAGGACAAGTGCAAATAACAAACTACGGTCACATGGAGCTATGTTAGCATGACAAACAGATGAACTTTCAAAGGGGAAGAGAAAACACTTCCCGTATCTTGTTATACTATATTCAGGGCAGAAGTTCTTCTGTTATTTAAATATCATCTAGTCACATTAAGCGTCAGTTTCTTTTAAACGAGAGTGCCAACCTGTTTGACTAGCTGGCGTAAAAACTTTAAAGCCATTTTCCTCAGTTTCAGTGTTGGCGTAGTTACTGCACTTTGCCTTTGGAGGGCAGTATAGTGCCCCTGAGTTTGAACTTCCAAATGCAGTTTAAATGCAGCTTCAAAGGGCTCTAAACAATGTCAGCCGAGAAAGAAGGGTCTTATTTAGCAAAACAATCAATTATTTTCTAAAAAAAATGACAATTTATATACTTTTTAACCTCAAATTCTCGTCTAGCTCTGTGTGAACTCTGCATATTCCAGTTTAAGACAGTTAGGGTATGTCGAAAAACTCCCATCTCATTTTCTCCCTCAACTTCAAAATTGTGCTGATCTTCTTTGCTATATTCAGGGCAGAAGTTCTTCTGTATATCATCTAGTCACATTAGACGTCAGCATGCCCTCATACTCACAAACCATCAACGAAACTACACAAGATGACAAAATACAGCTCAGATGACATTAAATACGGGTTCATTTGAAATGAGGGTAAGTTTTAGGGTTGCCAGGTTTTCACAACAAAACTCGCCCAGTTGCTACTCAAACTAGCCCAAAAGTAGCCTAATCGCCTTTTGAAGGCGGTCCCCCAGTAAAAATTGCATTCCAGGGGGTAAAATAGACATTTTTATTATTCAGACTGTCATGTTGATAATTTAGCGTATTGTTGGGCATGTGAAGCTCAAGGTAATAATCATATATTTATTTTTATTTGATAAATAATTGAAGCACTGTCCAGTTGTAAAACCAGAACTTGACAGCCAAGTGTCTTT
The DNA here is from genome assembly GCF_049309525.1 of Garra rufa. Classification (NCBI taxonomy): domain Eukaryota; kingdom Metazoa; phylum Chordata; class Actinopteri; order Cypriniformes; family Cyprinidae; genus Garra; species Garra rufa. The sequence continues at coordinate 826,764 of NC_133373.1, read as the reverse complement.
AACTACTATGTAGTTACTTTTAAATCAATCATTTGATATATATTATATAGTATATTTTAATAATGCACTAATTGTCTACGTTCAAGTTTTCCATTGTACAGCTTTCTGTAGTTACATTTGCAATTACACACCCTTAAAACCATATCCTACGTCAACAGCAGCAAAAGTGATTTGCAATGCAACATAAGTACATTGTAACAAACCATTCATTATTTTTGATGTAAGTGCATAGTAGTTAAAGACACCTAATATAAAGTGGCAGCAACTGTATGTACAAGGACTTTATTTTCAGTGTTTATTTTACATGTCTAAAATAAATAACCTTGTCAGATAATCATGGTGGATCAGTGTGTTATTAAAAACATTTGGTGTCTTGAGAACAAATACAAAAACTAAATGACATCTACCACTATGCTGCCCTCCATAGGCAAAGCGCAGTAACTACACATTTGGTCAAAATTCAGTTAAGGCTTAAAATGGACTTTGTAAAAACGGTTTTGTCTTTTGGCAAAGTCTCCTGGTTCAATTTTGTCCCAGAGAAACGAGTGTGTTTCAGAGAAACAAGAGTGTCAACATGTTTGACTTGCTGGCGTAAAAACTTTAAAGGCATTTTTCTCAGTTTCCGTGTTGGCCTAGTTACTGCACTTTGCCTTTGGAGGGCAGTATGGAGTTTTGACATTTACAGTCAATGTCAACAGATGAACTCTTTTTGTTTACATGTATATGGGTCATTCTATAGAATTGGTTCAAAACAGTTGGAAACATTTTGAAAAAAAAAAAAGCCTTTTTCAATGTTATGTATGCAAATTGCATAATATCCAAGGTACACATTTCTAGTAATTGTGCAGTTAATTCTCATTTTGTATTTTCAGAAAGTTTTGGAATATTTGTCCACTCCCCAAATGTGTCACTACTGAAACATAGTAATATTTAATTTAATAAGAAGAGTTATATTCAGGGTTCCCACTTTAATCCAAATGTATGACTATAAAGCTGAATTTCCATGACCTATAATAAATGGATCCATCCATTTGCAAGCTTTATTTACTTGTTCACAGATGTTTTTAGTACAAAAACAAACTTTTTTTTTCTTTTTTGCTTTTACCCATTAAATGCACTTTGATATTTTTCTGTACTATTTCTACAGAAATTAATTTATGGGTTTTATGCTTTCATAACCATAACCTAACCATAACAATCAGCAAAATGCAAAAAAAAAAACAACGTAATAAAACTAAATACGGTGTAGAAAATTACATTTTGATAAATGGAAATATAAATATAAAGAAACGTTCAATGTCTGGAACAGACCTTTGCATATTGACCTATTAAGATCTTGCTTACATCTTCCTTGTAAATATAATGTAGTCAAAATATTTCATCAAAGTTGTCCAAAGTCAAGAACGGAGATCGTTTGGGTTTTAGGACAACTTTGATGAAAGGTTTTGATCCACTTCAAATGTTGACTACTGTATATATTTTTCTATTTTAATAAAAAGTTTTCAGAGATAGATCAACAATTTTAACATTACTTCAAGTGTGATTTATGAAATGTGTTGTATTTTGAATCCAATTTTTTTTTTTTTTAATCATACTGATTTTAAACTTAAGGATTGATTAGTTTGATTATACATGAAACCAAACACAATCATAACATCTTACTTGATAACTCAGTATATTTTATTTTTGAAAAAACACCACGTTTCGGTCGTGACTGCATATTTTTGGGATTGTCGGTAATGCTTCTGCTTGTATTTTTCAGATTTTTGAACACTTTTACCTCAAAATGATTCGTTCTATCTACTCAGCATGTAGCTATGAGAGACACATGAATATTTCCCAATCACAAATGTAGGGGTGTAGTTAAAATCAGTCTCAGCCAATAGACTAAAGCAAACACTGGTTCGGTCGTGACATGGAAATGCGGGAATTTTTTTTTAACAAAGTTTCATAATTTACAAATAAAATACAATTTTTATTTTTTAATTTCACTGAAAAAACCTAAAAAAGAAAACATAAATGGAATAAAATGCAAAAACTTATTTCAGTTTTTCATAAATTAAAATGTAGGGTTTAGGGGAGCCACCTCCTAATTGCAAGCACTCACTAAATGATGATTTCATATATATTAAGCTTACTAATATTTTAAATATTATGCTGGGTCTCAAAGGATAATAAATATATAAATATATCTTGCTACTCATCTAAAATGTATTTACTGAAACACTTTTTATATATTTTTCTTTTTTTGGTTGTGGGATAGCAGTTTGCACAAATTCTATAGGATGGCCAATATATGGTATAATATATAAAATATTTACTAAGCTGAACTTTCAAATTCATAATCTGTGTTGACAGCATGCAAGGATGAGACCAACGCAGAGTAACAAAATGCAAGCTGTATTAAATTGGTTGCTATTGATTAACATACAGACTGCTGGTGGCAGTAGTTGATCAAAGAGCCACACACAACATTATTGACAAATTTCAGATTTACAAGGTAAACAGGACCAAAACAGTACGAATTATACACAGCACTACATAACATCAGAATTGATAATGATTCACTTTCAGCTGGATAGAAAAAAGTCCAATGGAATATTAAAAAGTACGCGTCTATCCAACACTCAAAAAGAAAAACAAAAATTCAACTCCAAAGGCAACAGAAATGTGCTGAACAGCTTCATAAGGACATACATGCTTTAGAGGTATTTCATCATCTACTGCAACTATAAAGTGAGCTTAACATACACAGTTCTGTTAAGTAATAAACATCGCACTAGGGACCTTTAAGATAGTGGGCGTGTAGTGTTTTCCAGATCATCAAACATCCCACAGCTCCTCGATCATTCAGCATTCACGTCCAACTAGAGATCAACTACTAGTTACAACTAATGATTGGGCACTGGTTTGCAGCAAGTTCGCGATCAACCTTATCCTGAGTTCAGACAACGCCACACGAGGGTCTGTACATTAATTCTCTTTTCGAAGGATCACCGTGGGTCGCATTTCATGAAGCTGCTTGAGAAGAATTTCAAAGACACCCGAAAAAACTTTTTGCACCTCGAAGGTGACGTTGCCGAGAGAGGTCAACTTCTGGGGATTTTTAAACTCGACAAGTTTCAGGACCTCCCTCGAATGCAAATTGGCATCCGCTCTTTTGCACACGACCGTCGCGGTCTTGAGGTGGAACGTTGTTTTTTTGCGCGCATTTCCGTTTAAGGGTACCGTAGCTTTTCTCTTCTGGGATGTCTTTGACTCCTGCAGAAACTGAAGGAAGGACACCTCAAATCCCATGGGCTTGAACGAGCTCAGCGGCGTGTTTTGACCAGAGCCGTCTTCCTGTGTCACGGTCGTGCTGGACGACATGGAATCAGAGTTTAAATCCACGTAATTGACTGCAGAACTCCTTGACGTTCTCAGTCTCGTCACCCGTTTAGGTCCTAATGACTTCTTCGATCCACTTTCCCCCTTGCGTGGACGTCCTCTCCGTCTCTTAACTACTACGGATATCTCCGAGCACGTGTCGGTAGAAGGCTTTCCGTCGGACACGTCGGCATCCTCTGTGCTCTCTTTCCCAGACGTGGGCTTCGAGAACTCGGACTCACTCTGGTTAGGCTCATTCTCAGTCGTCTCGATGGAGCTCTCCTCCGAATTTTCCGTGTCGTCGCTTCTGGGAGCGATGCGCTTGTATCTGGATCTGGGGATCTTTTTGCAATATATGAAGTTGCTCCTCTGTTCTTCCAGGTACTGTTTTGGGAGTCCATGCTGGAGATAATGTTTCATTATATTTCGCTCAGAACTGGTCACCGTTTCGCAACCTTTTATCATACAAGCGTACTGCAGTTGTAAGCGTTTGGTGCACATCGCAGAGGCTTCTTCCTGTGTTTTCAAAAGGGGTTTCCCATATTTGGTCCAGCTATTTTTAGTAGGTTTTCTCTTTTTAACAGGTAACTTTTTAACGGGTTTCTTGTTAGTTTCTCGGTTTTCTTTCTCGACAACTTCAATTTCGTACTTGCGGGGGCGACCAAGTTTAACCCCGCTCTTGCCTTCTCGTGGGTTCATGAGCAGGCGTTTGTACACATCTTGGTGTTTCTTCATGGTGTGTCGCAGTAGATTTGACCGTGTGCTGTAGGCGCATTCGCATCCCTCCACCGGACACCTGAACATCCCCTCCACGGGGTCAACTTTTGAGATCGTGGTTTCTTTATGCTCTTGATCGACATGGTTAATGTACTTCCAGAAAGCAGTGAAGGTCTCCGAGCAGTTTGGCTGATCACACTGAAACCTGCCCAGGTTGATACTGCACATCATGGCACCGGCTTTCTCAAGGGGTAACTTGTGGAGCATAAGGTAGTGCTGGAGCAAGTCTGGAACTGACTGAAAGATACATGAACAGTCTTTGACTTGACACCTGAACTCATCCACCTCCTTGACATCCCCATCCAGCTTGTCATCATTCTGTTCATTTCTATCCTTGTCCTCTGCCTCCTCTTCGTTCTGTTCATCTTGGCTGTTGACCTCAAATTTAGGCAATTCAGACTGGTGCACAGCTTTATAATGAAGGATCAAATTGTGTTGAATTGTAAAAGCTGCCACACAGCCCTGGTGAACACAACGGTAAGGCCTGTAAGGGCTAAAAACGTCATCGGTCTCTGATTTTTTCTCTTTAGTCTTTTTAGGAGATTCTTTCGGCTTTGCCACTCGAGGCTTGCTAGGAGGTTTGGGCTTTTTGTCCAAGGACTGACTTAGAGCTTGCACTGGTGCTGATGGATTCTGTGTAAAAGGGGCCGTGGGCAGTATCTCCTTTAATGGGGATGCGTGGGTCGGACCAGAAACTGGGGACGTTGTGGGAACCCATACTTTTGCCTTCTTATCCACTCGTGGAGTCACTGAGGAACGACCAGCCACAATCACCGATGGCTGAAATGGCGTCTGATTTGGCAGAGTTACTGTCGGAGTTCCCACTTCAAGACTTTTGCCTTGAGACACAAAAGCAGATTGCTGGATGAGCGACGGAGTGACGCACCGTGATGTTTTGACATTATTTTCTCTAGCAGAGCCTGATGAACACGTAACATGGTTCTGCTGTTGACGTGCATCCACAAGTGGAGTGTTTTTAACTGATTTGGGAATTTCTGGCACTGGACAAGGACTACCTCTATCACTCTCCAGGAGCCTGTGATTGGACGGAGACTTAAATTTCATCTTCTTTATTTCTTCCTGTGTAAAGTTGTGAACCGACACATAATGGGCTTTGAGGTTGGAGTTGCGTGTGAAGGCCTTTGAACATTTTTGACAGTTGAAAGGGGCAACATTAAACTGGTCTTTCATTTGAGTAAGCATCTCATCTGTGTAATTATGCAGCTTGACAAGGTGTTTAAAAAGAGCGTCTTTTGTCATGGCACTGTAAGTACAACCATTTGCGTCACATGCAAACGGTTTCACATAAGTTGGTATCGCAGCGGGTAAATCTTTGGACTCTGGTTTTTTAGGCTGTTCAACACTCACTGCAGGACTTTCCACAGTTGTGGTTACCTCACTGATTTCTCTGTCTAGGTCTAGCTTCTCAAGAGCTTTTTGGATTTCCAACACTTCATCCACTTTTGTTACAGGTGTATGGTTGGGCTGATCGTTGACAGCACTTCCTGAAAACGCAGATGAAATGGTGTTAATTAAGCTATCATCTGTGCTCACGTCATCAAATTGTGAAAGAGTCTCGAGTGAGACTTCAGCTGCGTTTCCCACAGGTTGCTGATCACTTTGAGCTGCATTCTGAATCAAGTTTGCAGTACGCTGTGGATCCCCACTGACGGGACTTGCAACAGACATTTGTGAGCAGGAACTGTCAACACTCGATCCACGTGGCAAGCTGCTTTTTTTGTGAAAGTCTCCAGCCAATATCTGTTCACGTAGTCTTTCTTTGACACTCTTTTCAGACACCAGGTTTTGAGCAAGACTTGCCATGGATGCCAGAAATCCATCATTTGATAAGTCACTTGAATTGCTGTTGGTTGTTTTCTCCTTGATATCTTTTATGTCGTTCAAGGTTTCAGCTTGAAAAATTTGACTGACATGATCCGATGAGCCACTATTCAGGCTGGATGTAGACCGGTCATCAGCCAACAATTGAGAAAGTAGAGGATCGCGAACACTCTCATTAAACAGCTGATTAGACATCTCAGAATAGTTTGCTGGTAACTGATGTTTGACACTACCAGTGTGCTGTATGACACTAGTTTCTGACATACGACCGCTCTGAGCGTATGGACCACAGGGGTTGGAAACCGTCTGCTGTTCTTGTCCAGAACTCGCACAGAGATTCGACAGGCTTTGCTTCAACACTCCTCCCTTCTGTTTGTCATTGCTAGTGTAGGTTCCGTTGGCTTGGGGAAAAGTGACATTCGGGAATAATTTTGGATCGAGAGGTCCCTTAGGCTGTGGAAGGTTCATGTACGAAGTCGACGCTGGATGAGGCGAGTTAAGAAGATCAAGAAATGAGCTGGGAAGATCTGCTGTCAGATCAGCTTCATCAAATGACTTGCAATAAGCTCGCTTAGACAAATGTCCTCCCAGAGATTTCGGACTCTGGAATTCTCTATAACACCTGCTGCAAATCCACTTGCCATCTTTAATAATGGCAGGCCATTTTGTTCTTCTACTTCGCTTAACTTTTTTGTTCTCCCCAACATTTGACACATTTCCAGTGTTACTCTGAGAACTTGGAGAACTCCCGTTTGATGGGGCAGCTTCATTTTTTACAAGTGGTAAACCTATAGTCGTCTCTCCAGATCCCTCCAACTTCACCAAAGACTGAGTACTAGTTATTGCCGAGAACGATTCATTGTTTGTTTGCTGCGGGTAAGCTGCCGAAGCATCTCTGGGAACCGAACTGTTCAAATTGTCAACGTACGAGGGCAACACAGACATTTGAGCAGATCCCAGATTTGCCTCTGCTACTGAATTAACGGCTGCCACTACATTAGGACTCATGACTTGTTGTGGTGAAATGAGATTGCCAAGTGAATGCAGACTGTCATCTGAGATGCCATTGAGTTTTTTAACACTGTCTGCTTGAGCTGGTGCTGGGTTAACATTAGGATTATTATGCAGTTGTAGAGTAGAATAGTTTATTACCCTATGCTGTGCATTGTCACTGGAAGCTGCACTCATGTGAGGAAAATGACTGCTAGAAAGTGTGTTTTGGGTCATTGACTGAGAATGACATGTCTGTTGTTGGTGTACTGAATTGTTCCTAGGGTCCCACAAATGGTCTGCTGGCATTTGAGGCTGATTTGTGCCATTTCCAAGCTGAGAGAGAACAATAGGATCTAATATATTGTCCATTTCACTAGTACGGATATGCGCTGGGGAAGCAGCAACGTGAGAGGAGACAGAAGGATAGTTGGTGTTTGTACAGTTGTTTGGGTAAGGAGAAGGCTGGCAAAGGGGATTCTGTGTCTGAACAACAGGACCAAGGACTCTTTGGGCCAGCTGTTGTTTTGGTTTGACTGAATTGCGGCCTCCATTTACAGATCTTGATGTGGGATTGTTCTTCTTTGCTAGTTTCCACTCCGTGTAAAAGTCCGGATGAACAGCCTTCATGTGCTTCGTAACACTTCTGTAAGAGCTGTAGTCTCGAGTACAAGTTTCATATGGACATTTGTGCCTCTCTTTGTCTTTCACCACTTGGACGATGTTCGTGTCAACCGGTTTCACCGATTTGTTTTCCAATACTTGTCCATTATTTGGCATGGAAGTTATTTTTAAAGGAAGTGTCTGAGAAACAGGAGGAAGCATCTGACCCAACGAGACAAGTGGTGTTGCATTGTGGGAAGCCTGCGTTGGAGTCGCCATGTTATTGTTATACAGACTTTGATAGGATGCTTGACTTGGAGGCAAAGGATTGGGATTGTACTGCCTAAATGCTTCATTGTTATTGTTGTATAATGGAGTAGCACCTGAATCAACTGTCTGCAGCTGACCATCAGTTGGTGGGACAGGCAGAAAGTCCTCTAATACACTCTGGTATGAAGAAGTAGATGGCATAGGATCTGAATCACTCATCAAGGCCTCCAGAAGAGATTCCTCTGGTCTGTGCTGATTTGGGTGAGGCACGTGAGTGCTCACAGCCGACTGGCCCAGATGGTCATTGATCTGATGGATGGGATTTGTGGGTTGTTGTTCAGGTTTACTTGTCCCATCTTGAGCCGAAACCGTAAAAGCATCATTTATCATATTTTCGACAGAATGCTTTATCACCATGCCAGATGGACGATCCACCTGAGAGTCTGTGCTATTGTCATTCAAATTGGTGACAGAGAGAGAGTCAGGCTGATCTTTTTGATTGGAGTGGTCTGGATGAGGTTCTGCTGGTTGAATACTTGGACTATCAGTGCCCTGGCCTTCCACTTTCTTGACATGACCTTCGGCATGGAGATCTAACTCAGACTGTGAATGAAACACTTTACCGCAGTCTGGTGCTCTGCAGGTGAATGTTTTGTAATGCTGTGCCTCATGGTCATACAGTTTGTATGCTTCATGAAAAATCTTGCCGCAGCCCGGAAACATACACTTAGCCTTAAAGACCGGGTGATCTTTCTTATGTATAATAAGTTCGGCATTGGAGTCAAAGCTGGCTTTGCAATTAAGCTGTATGCAGATGTATGGTTTGGTGCCACAGTGCATCTGGAGGTGATCATTTAGGTGATCAACACTGACAAACTGACGACGGCAATACTGGCACACCACTTTTGTGCTCTGCATTTCAAGAAATCGCTTAGCTTCTTCGTTGTCACCATGATCTTTTACATGAGCAACAAGATTGCGGAAATATTTAAATCCTCTCCTGCAGCTTTGGACTGGACAACTATTTCCTTCGCAAGAGTCACTGGCATCTCCATTGCTAAGTTTGTTGGACTGCCCACCACTGTTATTTTTTGTCTTTGTCTTGCGCACCTGATTTTCACTACTTTTAGCTTTCAGGGCAGCTATGACAGGAGCTGCTGTTTTGGGGTTGGCTAACTGCTTGGTAGTCTTCATTGCAGCGAGACGCTCTTTACAAGAAAGTTTCACATGCGATGCAACGTGTGGTTCAAGAGTCTCTCTCGTTTCAAATGTCTCCATACATATCGGGCAGGTGTAGCGCCCATCTTTGAAGTGAGTCTGCGCATGGCGCACTATTCGGTGACCGAGAAACTCCTTATCGCATAAAACACAGTACTGCATGTAAGCTTGCCAATTTCTAAATCTAGCCGAGACAAAACCTTTTTCTCTCAACTTTTTCATCTCTCTGTTCTTCTGCTTCTGATCTGCTATTTCATTTAGTTCATTCGTAGTATCCACAAAGCGCTGTGAGACATCCTTGAACTCCTCACTAAATATGCCGGTCTCTTCACCTAAGCCCTCAGGGTCACCGTCGTTCAGTTCATCAATGGAGGACACAATTGATGCCTCCTCACCCATAAGACCTAAACAGTGGCGTTTTAATGCCTTCCAGTTCCAGAACTCAGGATCAAAAGGCCACTGGGTTTTGAGGACTAAAAGGACCTCACAGCGCAGCGAGTTCGGTACTGGTAGATCTTCCTCGTCTAGCTTCTGGTCTGGCTCATTGTAAAGAGTTTCCACCGCATAGTAAGAGTCCACGGTTGGCTCCAGGAGAAACTCTGTTAGTTGGCAGGCCCTTTTGATCTCCAGGTCCGAGGGTAAGAGGCAGGAAAGGGTTTTGCAGACAGTGGCCGTGGTGGTTCCCTCGCACGATTCCAATCGCAGAGCTCGTATACAGATCTCAACGCAAGTCGAAAGTCCAGCTTTGCCAATCTGGTGATATGGAAAAGTAACGTTTAGTATTTAGCATCATGTTTAAAATGAACGACATGAAGTGAGAAAATAATAAGGCTCACCTCTGACTGGATGACTTTAATGAAAAAGAGCAGGTGGAACACAGTTTTAGACAGAAATGACATCTGACGGCATCGGTCCAAAAAGCCTTGCTCTGAAGTCTCTAATCGTTTGAGCAGTTTCCCCCAGAACAGAGTCAACTCCCTGCCAGAGAACACATGACATCTGTCAAATTATTCAAAAATGAAAGACAACACATAAAATTACCACATGTATGAAGCCTTTTTTTAAAGACATTTATCATAGCTGCAGCAAATTCTTATTTGCAATTTCCTCATTGCGACTTGCCAAGCACAGTAGGAGTCCTCTTGAAGAATCTGACGAGTCAAAAAACCCGAACACAATGTAAACGCAGCTTTCTCATCACCGTCAGCCTCAAGGTTGCAAATCATCTCTAAAGCATCTCGACAGTCCACTCTTGAGAGCTGAAAAGGTAAAGAAAGAAATCACAGATGCAAGTACTATTTTAGGCTTGTCTACAGAAGTATGAAAATACTCTTCCAAAGGCCTTAAGACAATCAAGCTTGAATTTACACCAAGTTGTACTTAGATTTAAGCTGTGGCTTATGAATACAATACACAGTAGTTTATATTCTCAATACACAGTTCACTGTCTTACCTCTTCCATCACAACATCCTGCGGAGCAGCAGTGCACAAACAAACCAGGTACATCTGCTTAAAGTGTCCCTTCTCCTCAAATTCAGAGAACTCAGCACAGGCCTTGGCCAGCGAGGCAGCCTGATCTACAAGGCTCTCTTTGATCAGGTGCTTCACTCGCATCCTCAGCAGTGTTTGTCCTTCCAAAGCGAGGAACTCACAGACTAGAGAGAAAATAAACACTTTTTAAATACTTGTGTAATACAGAATGACAGGTTAACTCTACCAAAATGTCATTTTTGACAAAGAAAGAAAAAGAGCTGAGGATAACGACCAGCACCTTTCTCTTGCGGCGGCATGTCATTCCTGAGAATGCCCTGCAGCGTGGGATTGGTCCAGACCCCTTGCTCTCGTGCAATGTTTGAGAGAATCATCAGATTGCTGACTCCCTTCTCCTGTCCCAGAGGATGGGCAATCTACACAGACATGACAGCACACAAAATAATGGATTAGGAACTATTACTGTAGAAGACAACAAAGCTGAACAATTCAAATACTAGTATCCAAGAACTTCAGTCTGGTAAATTTACCTGGACAGATGACCTGAACCTGTCCCACAATGCATCTGGGACATTCCGGGGCAGAGAAAGCAGCAACTCTGCACAACTCCTACAAAAATACTCATAACATTAAACTCAAATAACAGTAAAAAATACTAGAAAAGGGCAGACAGAAAAGATAATCAGCTTTTGTAAAGTGAATTACTAGTACACTTAAGTGCATACTTACAGTGAGAGCCTTTCAAGCACAACTGGCACCTCTTCACACTGGGTGGAAAGGTACGGGGACGCCTGCGCAAAGCTCAGCAGTGCAATGATGTAAACGTCCAGTACTGGTAACGGCTCCTCCTCAATCCTCCACAGACTGGCATACTCCACCAGTGTCTGCAATAAGTACAAATGCCCATGTCAATACAACAATACCAGCAGTTTGCCTACATTTGGCAGCACATTCACGTTTCTCGTTGGGGAAGGGCATTAAAACTTGAAAGTGACAGCGGTGGTTGATTAGAAAATGATGATCATTTGTGACCCTGGACCACAAAACCAGTCTTAAGTAGCACAGGTATATTTGTAGCAATAGTCGAAAATACATTGACTGGTTTAAAAAGATAGATTTTTCTTTTTCTTTAACGCCAAAAATCATTAGAATATTAAGTAAAGATCATGTTCCATGAATTTCCTACCGCAAATATATTAAAACGTCATTTTTGATTAGTAATATGCATTGCTAAGAACTTTAAAGGCGATTTTCTCAATATTTAGATTTTTTTGCACCCTCAGATTCCAGATTTTCAAATAGATGTATCTCCGAACAAACCATACATCAATGGAAAGCTTAATAATTCAGATTTCAGATGATGTATAAATCTCAGTTAAAAGAAAAATTACCCTTATGACTGGTTTTGTGGTCTAGGATCACATTTGACATAAAACTAAATAAAAAAATAAAAGAGTTAAGCGCAAGACATGCAGTGCCAATTTGTCTAAAACATAACATTATAATGAAAACACTACTGTACGAGTATTGTGAATTCTGTGTATTTAGTTGACTGTATTTTAGTGTTTTCAATTATGTTGGTTCGCATACATCATGCTGACTAGCACGGTCAAGATCACTTGTGCATTGGCATTATTTTGTGCTCTGCTTGTAATATCACTTTTATGTTGTTTTTAACTGTTAGATCTCATACAGGAGCCATTGGGTTAATTAACTCACTTAATTAACAGTGCTTGATTTTACTGTTGTTCATTTACTCTTCAGCTCCAGCTCACACAGCGCAAATAGCAATGCCTGGCATTGACTTTGTTATTAGAAACAATCATATTCCTTTGTTTCTTTTTCAGAAACTCTATTAATAAAAGCATTGTATTATTATAATGATCTGCATACTCTCACACATCGCTTTGATACTGTAATTGTGACTCGCTTATAGTAAAGACAAACAGTTTTGTGTAATGACTATATGCAGCTTTAAATGATCTCTAAATGTTTGGCTGCACTGTCTGCATGCTCCAAATGCCATGAAAACATTTTATTTTTAGGAATTCTCAATTGTACATTTTAGAGAACTGAATAGGGGTAATAGTCTGAAAACACAAATATTTTCATGTTCTCTGTTTTCATGCTTATCCAAACCTGAAAATTACTCAAATTCCACACTTTTCCCTAATGTGTATTAGGGCTGTGCAATATATCAAAATTATCGAAATATCGTAAATGTACATATCGCAATATGCATATCACTACAGCTTGCAAAATTTGGGGCAATACCCAAAACACAAAGACAAAATCACTCACTTCTCTTGCCTAAATAACTTTTGTAGCCTAAATAAGAATCAGTGCATACTGAATTCATAAAGTGAAGACTAAGCAGTGTTTTATTTTTCCTTTTTATTATTCAGTTCAGTTTAACTGATGTTAAAATGACATTAAGTAATGCTGAAGCAAAACCCTACTGTTCACTTTAAAAAGTTGTTGTAGACAACTGAGTAATCCACTATTTTGTAGGAGGTCAAAATGGCAATTTTCACCTTAGATTCAAGTTACAGGGGAGTAAATGACTTCAGAAAGATAGCAGCATCATTATCTTATTTTCACACAGAGATTGGTAGTAATATTAGTAAAATATGTTGACTTTAGCAATCTTTGTTGCATTATGTGCCAATAGCACTTTAAGTTATTCTCCAAAGTTTGCATGCCTGTAATTCAATAAGTATGAAAGATATTTGAATGCCCTTTTAGATATTGGGTCTTAATAAACTTTCTTGTTGGAATCTTATTTTTAATGCTCTATGACATTTGGTTTCAGAGATATTGGAATTTCAATATGGCTCCAGGAGTAAATCATTAAAATGTACACAAAAACCAAATGTGGGTCAGTTTGAAAAAATACAATACTTATTTTCTTTAAAAAAAAGGAATGTCTGAAGAACAAATAATGTTAAAACTACAGAGGTATCTCATTTCTTTCTGTCAAGACAAATGCATTGAACATACCAGACAGTGGCATAAATATTATAAAGATATCACAATATGATTTTAGATTCTGGTTCTTTATAAACTTTTCTTTTAGAATCTTAATTTTCAAGATCCTACATTGTTCAGTCCCAGCGATAAGGGAATCTCAATGAGGCTCCATGTCCAGATTGTTGAATGTTACCCATTTTCAGTGGTTGAAAACCAAATGCTGGTCACTTTATGTACAGCGGATACTTATTTTATTTAAAAAACGATGTCTGAAGAAGAAATAATGTTGAAATTAGAATTGTGTATTGTTTTGTAAAGACAAACAGATACTGGCATTTTGATATCGATATTCTGGGGCACCAGTTTGACATCGCTAGAAAGGTTATATTAACCATATCAACTGATATATACAACTAATTCCATACTACAAAACAGACATCCCCAAACACAGATGTCAGACATCAGGAGTATGACTCTAAAGGTCAAAGGTCATTATGACACAAGCTAAATTTATTCCTAAATCACATCATCAAACCTGCCTGCCTGCTTTGAAATCACTTGAACATGTACGAACCAAAGCTAAAGTTGACTAAAAGCTAATTTAAATATTTGTATTATACATCTTTTTTTTTAAATATTAATGTTTTCAAAGCCTCAAAAGAAATCATACAGGCCTATGTGATTACAAGTTAAATATAAATGAAAGACTCTGTCTGATTCTACATCATAAGTGAAATGAGCAGTGAATAATGAAGACAATTATGCCATTAATCATAATTACTGTATGACTAATCATATAATTTTTCAAAATGTGATCCTTGTGATAACCTCATTCATAATGCAGTAGTGCGCAATTACGGAGAAATAGATATTATTCACTGATATTGGATGCGTATTGGCCAATATACAAAATTCATTAGGATCTGTGAATGAGAAGTGGCATTGGTGGAATCTGTGGCAAACAGACACTGCAAGACCAACTTGTGATCGTTGTGAAAGCATCAGTTAAACGGGCTGAAAATAAGTATTGTTCTGCAACAGAATAAAAGACCATCGTTCATGTTAAAATCCTGAATTTTTTTAGTCTAACTCCATCTCTAGTAAGGGTTTACTGGGTAAATGATAGTTATTGTAACTCAGTCACTATGTGTAGTAAGGACAGACTGTTCACGGTCTAAAATCTCTCTCCACACACACAGCTGCTGACTGACTGCACATCAGAGAGAGCGTTTGACTGCTCACACTCCAGAAATGATTTAAGATCTAAAGTGTTTAGAATGTCCCTCAAAACAGTGAAACGCTGAGCACTGTGATATTCTCCAATCGCTGCCAGCTTTAACAGCAGCCTTCACTCTTATCCTGAGCTAAGAGAACAGATGAAACAATCTGTCTTACAACCCACTGACATCTACATATCACAGACAAACATCACAACAGATATATAGGTCAGTGGACCATCAGAGCAAAACACGAGCACGGCGACCCTCACGCACACTTAATGCGGTGGAAAAATAAACTTTGACTAAAGCACACACAAAGCATAAGAGCTCTCCAAGCAAACAGTCAGAGATTAAATTGATTTTAATTTCTTTTCTGAAGTTATGCTGTGCAGCTAGTAATCGATTATGATGGCATGCAGTGAGTGTCAAATTATGATAATGATGCAGATTACAGTAATTACATTAATAGTTCATGCTGATCCTGAAATACAGAAAGTGAGATTATAATGATGTGTAGAGCAAGATCATGTTATAATCTGCCAATCACTGTAGATGATCATGACAATAATAATGAAATGCTGAAAGTGGCATGTTATAATGATGTGCAGTGAGTTTCAGATTACAACATCATTGCACTTTATAATTTGCTAATCTCTGCATATCATTATAGATTATGATAATGAAAGGCTGTACATTTATTGAGGGTAAATCAGTGTAATCCGACACTAATAACCAGCATTGTCTACAAAAACTTTACGCATTTCATTTAATTTTCATGTGCAGCGTGCAGTAAAATACAGATTATGGTGATATGTGCAGTTAGAAGTAGCACGGGTATATTTGTAGCAATAGCCAAAAATATATTGTATGGGTTAAAATTATAGCTTTTTCTTTATGCCAAAAATCATTAGGATATTAAGATCATGTTCCATTAAGATACATTGAAAATTTTCTACTGTAAATATAAAAAAATAATAATTTTTGATTAGTAATACGCATTGCTAAGAACTTTATTTGGACAACTTTAAAGGTGATTTCCTCAATATTTAGATTTTTCGCACCCTCAAATTTGCAAATAGTTGCATCCTAATAATCCCAAAAACAAACCACACATCAATGGAACGCTAATTTATTCATCTTTTAGATGGTGTATAAATCTCAATTTAAAAAAAAATGAACCTTACGACTGGTTTTGTGGACCAGGGTCACGCAGTATATATTATAATGATGTCCAGTGGGTGACAGATGATGATGAAGTGCAGGAATATTGCACCGTTATGCCAAAGATGCGCAGTTAAAGTCACATTATGATAATGTTATTGATAATGATGTGCAGTGAGTGTCAGATGATGGCGGTGATCAGTTATGAGTGTGGCTCTGCTTCTGCAGTTGTGCGTGCGCTGCGTGCTTGTTTACAGTCCTGCGTGATGCACACAGCCTCGAAATCGACGCCGAATGACTGACTGACCCACTATAAACACGCTAGCATACCACAGAATTGTCTAAACCCATCTTACGTCGTCTAGCAGCAGTTCTCCTCGACGGGTTTGTTGCATTACCGTCGGTGTGTGCGAGTGTTTATGAGTGCAGCTGAGCAGCGTTGTGCTACAAGCAGCATTACGGAACGAATCTGCGCTCACCTGACAGAACTCATAGCAGTACTGCGACGCTCGCTCGTCGGGAGACTCCTGGCTGTTTTTCAGAGCCGCTGCTAGGGCTTCCAGTCGCGTCGTGAGCGCGTTTAAAGCGCTGGAAGGGTCGCTCCGCTCGTTGCGGTCCTGCTCGGCCTCCTCGTCCGCCATCTTCACTCCCAATTCCGCCGCGTACGCACAGCGTGTCACGTGACGCCCGATCGCTGTGCGTCCTGACGTAGTGGCCGAGTCACGTGACACCACCGACGGCACTGCACTCGGGTTAGAGCGTTTCTCATTTATGTAGCGTTTTGTAATACTATTTTATATTATAAACGGTTTTTGAAAAAAAAAAAAAATTGGGTACTTAGGTGTTATAAACTAATGCTGTGCATGGATACTTTATAGCAATCATAAAGGCAATTAACAAAGGAAGACATTTAAAGCCAATGCAGGTCTTTCTATTACACTGCAAAAAATGCTTTTCTCCCTTAGATTTTTTGTCTTGTTTTTAGCCAAAATAAAAAAAAACAAATCTTAAATCAAGAAGGATTTTCTAGACGAGTAATAATTATTGTCTTGTTTTTAGAAAAAACAAATCAAAATTAAGTGTGTTTTTGCTTGAAACAAGCAGAATAATCTGCTAATGGGGTAAGAAAAATAATCGTGTTTTCTGTTTTTCTTACCCCATAAGCAGATTAATTTTGACTTGTTTTTTTTTCTGAAAACAATACAATATTTTACTCATCTAGAAAATCCTTCTTGATTTAAGAAATTTTAGATATTTGAGCTGGAAACAAGACAAAAAAATCCAAGGAATGCATTTTTTGCAGTGTACATAAATTGTACAGAAAGAAAAGATAAGTATAACATAATAAACCAGAGAAAGACTAGAATATTGACACACACAGTAGAATCAGAAGACAATTTCTGTCTTAAAGGGACAGTGCACCCTAAAATGACAATTCGGTTATCATCTACCCACCCTCAAATTGTTCTTTTCTTCTGTTAAACACAAGAAGATTTTTTAAGAATCTGTGTAACCAATTAGTTGATGGACTTACTTTTTTTTCCATCATATGGAAGTCAATGGCTACCAGCAACAATGTTGTTACCTGTATTTTTTCAAAATATCTTCTTTTATGTTCCACAAAAAAAAAAAGAAACTCATTGTCTGTGTGCTCTTCATCATCTCTTAAAGCATTGTCCTTAAGTATCTGTGTATTGTTGAGCAGAAATCAATAAGATGACTGATTAAGAAGAAAGCAGCTGTTCATTATCTGTAGGGGGAGGAAGGCTGGTAAGAGTGTCTTTTCTAATTTCATTTCAACCACATCATTTGACCTGTTCTCTACCGTTTAAACATAGCATAATCTATTCATTAACAACAACAAAAATACATTTCAGCAACTTTATTAGTATAGCCTGGTCATATGGCATTGTAATACTGTCAGTGGATGGAACGTTTGACACAAACATAACAGAATCCATAAAATCCATTGACAATACTTACTAGTGTCTGTGTGATTGTTATCCATCAAATAAAATTATATCACTTTCTGTAGGATGATGTCTTTTGTTATCTAAAGTGATTTTACAAAATAAAAAATAAAATAAAAAACGGGTAAACTGAACAGTGAAACCAACATTCCCAACATCTTTTATTTAAAACAATTAAGAGGAAGTAAAAAACACCTGGAATATTTCTGAATGAAGTTTCGTCAGGATAGTAATACCAGGAACATCCACTCCAGCCAGATTTGAGAAGTGATTTCAGATTTACATCTATGTCCACTTTATTAAGACACATATGATAGACATGAACATGGAGACATGTACTGCATAGTCAGGTTGACCCAGTCTTAACTTTATGATTTTTTTGCTAGGTTGTGTTTTAGTGACAGAATAATGCATTACAAATTGATCTGTCAGCTAAAGAGTATAAATGTCTGGCTGTGCAGAATGCAGCAAGTACAGATCTTTAAAGAAATCATACAAATCTAATCACAACGTTGTGGCTTTCCGCAGTGAAAAAGTGTGAAACAGTTAAGATTTTATGTTTGATTTTATGAATGTTTTTGAAATTCTTTTCTCTTCACCAAACTGCATTTATTTGAATAAAACTGGTTATATTATGAAATATTATTACAATTTCAAATGGCTGTTTTCTATGTAAATATCTGTTAAAATGTAATTGATTGCTGTATTCAAAGCAGAATTTTCAGCATCATTACTCCAGTCTTCAGAAATCATTCTAATATACTGATTTGCTCTTCAAGAAACACATCTGATTGTTATTAATGTTGAAAACAGTTGTGCTGCCCAATATTTTTGTGGTAATCATGATACACAACCATTCAATAGTTTAAGGCCAATGAGATTAAAAAAGAGAAATGAATACTTTTATTAATCAAGAACGCATTCAACTGATCAGAAGTGACAGTAAAGACATTTATAATGTTTCAAATATTTTCTTTTTCAAATAAATGCTGTTCTCTTGAACTTTCCATTCATTAAAGTATTCTGAAAATTAAAATGTATCATGGTTTCCAGAAAAAATATTTGCAGCCTTGGTGAGCAGAAGAGTCCTTCAGAAGGGCTTAAACTAAGCCAGGATTAGGCCATAGTTCAATTTAGGACATTTAAGTGTTTTTAAAAAAACGTGCCTTAGAAAAAAAAAACATTACTGGTGTGCATCTTGAGACAAAACAAAGGCACTGATATATTTTAAGATCTATCAGTGCAAGTTTCTTTCAGTTGAAACAGCTCAGATTTACATTTTAGTTTAGGACTTGGCTTAAGCCTTGTTTGTAAAACCAGGGGCTAACTAGTCCAAACTTTTGGCAGGTACTGTACATGTTTTTCCTGTGTGAAATATCCCCCATTCTCTGTTAACTCTTTGTTTTTGTAGTTAACCCACAGTCGAACATGACGACCCGCAGTGCATCGCTGGAGCATCTCTGTGTTTGCAGGGGAGGCTGCAGGACTGTGCAGAGCCTCATGGGGGCGACACTGACAGTGGATCATGATCACGCTGAGACCTGTGAGATGATTGAGGATGCCTACAAGACATCATGGTTTGTTTTGTTAATATACATTGTGGAATTGACATTTTTGCTCTGTACTGTAAACCCTAGTGCTCAGATGAATGTATCATATTGAGTATGGGAACATTAAATCCTACAAATTAGTTGAAAGCAATTAACCTTGATGAGCACATGGGACTTTCTATTGCTTTTGAACTTCTCTCTTTAAATTTACACGTTAAAATTAGCTTTTTGTAACTATTTGACCTGTCTAAAAACAGTATAGGTTAGGTATGTTTTGAAGCATGGCTGCTGGTTTAAGCAAGGCCTTAGTTGGTCATGAGCTGGTCCTAAGCAACTAGCTCCTGCTCAGGCCCAGCACTTGACCAGCTAAGGACCAGCTTAAACCAGCTCAAACCAGCCTATAGTTGGCCAGGATGGTTTTAGCTGGTAAGCTGGTAAGACCAGCCTGACTAGACTGGCCAGGCTGGGAAAATGGCCAAAACCCCTCTAAAACCATCCTGCTGTGCAGCTATGACCAACTAAATCCAGCCAACCAGCCATGCTTCAAAACATACCAAACCAGCATATGCTGTTTTTTCAATAGGGTCCACAAAGACAATGCACTCACATAGTGTAGTCTTTTTGATATTTTGGGTTTGTGGACCGATGCCTGTATGGGTCCTCTTGACACCCCAGGGCTGTGATCATCACAGACTAATAAAGACATCTTTGGGTCAATTAAATCTGTTAATAAACAGATGCAGATGTGCTGTTGTGAGTGTAACAGCCAAAACAAAACAAAAAAAGCCAAATAGGTGATGCCATACATCTGCATTTTTTCAGGAGTGCAGTGTTCTTCAGCTCTAACCCACAAACCACATGATGGGGACAGCAGACAGGCCACAAATTTACAAAAACGCTCTCTGAATAAACACTCAACCCTCAGAAAAAGATACAAAATGTCACTGGGGCAGTACGTTTTTTAAAGGTGCAAATATGTAGCATTAAGGGGTAAACTGTACCTCAGCGACAGCTTTTGTAGCTTTTTTCTGAGCGTGATAAGTGATAACTCAAAAGGACAACAGACATAACAACCCAATTGCATAAACAAGAAAGCAGTCAATCAATAATTACCATTATCTATTTCAGCTGCACTGCATGATGGGAACATAAAGAGAATACAGTTCAACTGAAGACGGCTGGAGTTAGTTGTGTTCAATTTGTTTGAAGCCATGTGTTTCGAGACTTGTGATTTTGAGTTTAATAGTGTTTGAGGAATGTGCAATGTAAATAACACAATAGAGAACAATAAATATACCTCTGTGTACTTTTTTTAAGATCCTAATGGCATGGAAACGGTGACTGAAAAGTCTAAATACTAATCTGATGATTGTGTGGAATTCATAACAGGGGCTAAAATATAATATATTTGAGGTATAGGAGTGGTATATTTGGAGTTTTGATATCTGGTATCTAGTTTTAGGCTATGTTTGATTGGCCATTAGGGTAGTTTTGTAATGCAGACCTGACAACGCTGCATATAATCCAAATATATAAACATAAAGTTCATTAACTTCACAAAAAAAGGCTAATCAATTGACTTAATGGTTTTGAGCATTTTTATCTTCATGAAAAACGGATTTAAATGCTGCCTACACGGATTTTGACCAATCAGATGCTCCCTAGCATGAGAACATCTCCGTCCCTTTATGAAAATCACCTGAAGCCATTCGTTACATAAAAAAGCACAAGACGAGCCCTTTGGATGTGTCCCACCCAAACCTCTTACTGGAACAGGAAGTACAATGGTACGCTTGTCAAGCCATTTCATGTCATTGCTCGGTAATCTGACGATGAAGTGCTGTAGAAAAGTTAACATTGGATTTTCATTGGAGTGTATTAAAGGATAACTATTGCCAAAATGCAACCTGGGCTGTTTTTTTAACTGTAAATGAGACAAACTTATATCTTTGTGGTCAATGGCCGGTGAATGGGAGTACTAGGGGCATAACTTTGAGCGCATCAAAATCAATATTTTACAACACCAAGAAGGCTCGACACACCTGAAACTTTGCTGGAAGTATCGCCTGGGTCTCTACACATGAACTCTAGGATTGAGAACATTGTTTGTGTACACAGAGTTTACTAAAAAGAAAGGTTTTGAACAACTCACTTTCACTGTTTGGGTTTCCGCTCGCGGCCGTCTCGCCAGTCAAGAAGTGTCCATCTCCGAATGCGAATGAATGGACTCCATAGGATGAAATATTAGGCTTATATGAGGCTCTTTTTACAACTAGAAGGTTAATATTGTTTTTCACTTGCGACAAAACAACGAATTAGTCGTGCATTCATATGGAAATATGCTTTAGCTATCCATCTTTACTCTCCTCGCATTCGGAGATGGACACTTCTTGACTGGCAAGACGGCCGCGAGCGGAAACTCAAACAGTGAAAGTGAGTTGTTCAAAAACTTTCTTTTTAGTAAACTCTGTGTACACAAACAATGTTCTCAATGCTGGAGTTCATGTGTAGAGACCCAGACCATACTTCCAGCAAAGTTTCATGGTGTGTCGAGCCTTCTTAGTGTTGTAAAAATATCGATTTTGATGCGCTCAAAGTTATGCCCCTAGTTCTCCCATTCACCGGCCATTGACCACAAAACGAAATCACGGTCAATCTCAAAAGCGGCTCGTTTGTCGTAATTATGCTTTTAGATATAAGTTTGTCTCGTTTACAGTAAAAAAAAACAGCCCAGGGGCCAGTTGCATAAACTTAGTCTCTATGTTAAGACAGTGTCTTAAGAACTCGTTTGACCAGCTAGCAGATAACTAAGGGGTAATCAGTCTTATATTTTGGATCCAACTTAGGCTAATCTAAGTTTTTATGTAACCAAATTTTCAAAAATTTGACCAGTCTTAAAGAAAAAAAATTAATGACTAACTTTTAAGTCTGTCTAAACCTTTTATGCAACTGGCCCCAGGTTGCATTTTGGCAATAGTTATCCTTTAAAACGTAATCAGCTCTTCCCAGAGGACACCGTGTCATGTGCGTTTTCCATACTCCTGCTGGACTTTGAGATGTACGAATCCAACTCAAATAGAGTTCCAGAATGTCCTGATCCCAATAAAGCAGATACGTGTCTATGTGTGCTCCTTACGCCTGAACAGTTTCTTGAAAGCCTGCTTAAAGTCCTCGTTGAAGCTGGTGTAGAGTAGCGGGTTAATGAGCGAGTTGATGTAGCCCAGCCAGGTGAGGGCGTCCGATACTTGAGGCGAGGGGTTGAGCACGTTCAAACCAACCAGGACCTCTTTCAGGAAAAACGGCAGCCAGCACAGGATAAAGGCTCCCAGGATGAGCCCTAAGATCCGAGCGGCTTTCCTCTCCCGAGACGTGCAGATCTGGTTCCTCTCGTCGATCTCCGCCGTCTCCATATCGAGGGTCGGCACGCGGACGGCGACGTGGTTGCGCTCGAACTCCATGGTGTGGTCGGAGTTGGACACGTCCGAGACGCAGAAGGCGTGCGTGACCCGGCAGTGGTTCAGGGAGTTGGTGCTGTCGGTGCTGCGGCTGCTGAGGTGGCGCGAGGAGCCACGCTTCTGGTACAGCGTCTTGGCGGCGCTGTAAATCCGGGAGTACAGGATGAGGATGAGAGTCATGGGGATGTAGAAAGCACCGAACGTGGAGAAGATGGTGTAGCCCACGTGGTCGTGCTCGATGATGCATTGCTGCGGGCCCGTCCCGTCCCCGCGCTGCCTCCAGAACAGAGGCGGTATGGTGATGAAGATGGAAATCACCCAGACGATGGCCACCATGACGCCGGCGCGCCGGGCCGTCCTCTTGCGGGCGTACTCGATGGCTTTAGTGATGGCCCAGTAGCGGTCCAGCGCGATCACACACAGGTGCAGGATGGAGCAGGTGCAGCAGGTCATGTCCACGCTCAACCACGCCTCGCACACGAACGGCCCCAGCAACCACGTCTCAGTGGTGATGTAGAGGATGCTGATGGGCATCACCAGCACGGCCACCAGGAAGTCAGTGACGGCCAGAGAGCAGATGAGGTAGTTTGCAGGGAGGTGGAGCTTCTTGGTGGTGCATATGGCTGCGATGACAGCGCCGTTCACTACCGCCGTCAGCAGCGTCACCAGCGCCAACAGAGCCACCACGGCCAACCGCTCCGTCACCAGCTCAACGTAGAAGGCCGCTTCTGGAGTGGCGGTGGTGTTGGTGTTGGTGGCGTTGGACGGGGTGCTGGTGCTTACTCCCAGGTAACGCTCCATCTCCATCTCTCCCTCTGTCTGGAGGATCCCTCTGTCCAGGACTACAGCCCCAAAGACTTCTGCACTGGATCAATGAAGGCCTGTCAAACACACAATTATTGAAGGAGAAGTTCACTTCCAGAACAAAAATGTACAGATAATGTAATCACCCCCATAGTCATCCAAGATTTTATGTCTTTCTTTCTACAGCCGTAAAGAAATTGTTTTATGATGTAAACATTTCAGGATTCTTCTAGATATAGAGTGCCTTGTAAAAGTCAATTTACACTCCATAAACCATAATAATGACAAAGCACAAACCAGATTTGCAAATTTTACAGATTTATTAAAAATAAAACACTGAAATAAGTAGATTGCATAAGTATTCAGTAACTCAGTTCATAGTTGAAGCAGCTTTACAGCCTCAAGTCTTTTTGGGTCTGATGTGACCATCTTTGCACATCTGCATTTGGCAATTATCTGCTATTCTTTGCCTCACCTTTTCACCTCTCCATCTCTGTCAGCTTGGATGGGGGCTGGCAGACATTTTCTAGAGTCCTAGTTGTTCCAATCGTCTTCCATTATGGAGAATGCTTCTGTCAACCTTCAATGCAGCAGATTTGTTTCTGAACTCTTCTCTAGATCATCGCCTTAACGCAAGTCTGTCACTGAGCTCTACAGGCAGTTATCTTGGTTTTTGCTCTGAGATGCATTTTCAGCTGTTAGACCTTTTCTGAGAGGTGTGTGCCTTTCTAAATCAGACTCATTCAAATGAATTGGCCACAGTGTAGTAACATCTAGAAGCAATATGAATGCTCCTGAGATAAATTTCCAGTGTCCCAGAAAAGGGTATGAATACTTATGCAACCGGATCTTTTCAGTTTTCTATTTCTAATAAATTTGCAAAGTTGTTACAAACCTGTTTTGTGCTTTGTCATTATGGTGTATGAGATTGATGTGAAAAAAAGTAATTTAAAGCAGTTTAACATAATTCTGCAACAAAACGTGAAAAAATGAAGGGGCGTGAATACTTTTGCAAGGCACCGTAGTGGACTTCTATGGTGCCCCGAGTTTGAACTTCCAAAATGCAGTTTAAATGCTGCTTCAATTCTATCCCAGCCAAGGAAATAAGGTCTTATTTAGTGAAACGATTGGTTATTATTATTTTTTTTCAAATTACAATTAATATACTTTTTAACCTCAAATGCTCGTCTTGTCCTGCTCTGCTTGAACTTGTTTGTAAAAGGGTGTTTGATCTTCTTTGCATGTTCACTTTGCAAAGAAACACTGGGTCAGTACTGGATTTTGAAATGATTTTTGAAGTTGAGGGAGAAAATAAGATAGAAGATAGAAAATAAGTGTAGTTTAAACAAAAGCCCTGCCGCTGTCAAAAGTCAGTGGATGATGCAAACTGGTGTGTTTTGCATCATCTCGCAGATTTTTGCTGACAAATAATCATGGATATCTAGGTGCAGGTAACATGGAGAAAGATACACATAGTTTTACTTACACTTCTGACGCTGAAACAAGGGCAATAGTTTATACCAATATTCAAAACAAAGCAAAACACAGCACAGGAGACTGTATTAATATCGTATGATATATTAAAAGCCAGGGAAAACTAATTCTAAGAGCTTTTACCTTAGATTTAAAATCTAAAAATGCTAGAAAAGTTTTAATACACAGTGGAAGACTGTTTGACAGTTTAGGGACAATAACAGAAAAAGCCTGATCCTCTCTTCATTTTAGTCTAGGAATGGTCAACACTTCTGAAAGAGAGCCAGGGCTTGATTTTCATCAAGAGCCTTAAGTGGTAAAAGCTTTTTTTCTGGTTTAGAAAAGAAAAACAAATGTTCCAGATTAAGATTTTGGACATCATACCCATAGGAGTTACACAACACAACAATGTCTGTTTTGGATTCATTTAAGTTTAGTGACATTCAAAGTTTTAAATCAGTTAAGCAAGCCCAAAATGACAATTTTAATCAGTTTTAATGGCAGATACAGATGAAGTCAAAAGTTTACATGTGCTTTGCAGAATCTGCAAAATGTTACTTATTTTACCAAAATAAGAAGGATTATACAAAATGCATGTTATTTTTTTACTTAGTACTGACCTGAATAAGATATTTCACATAAAAGATGTTTACATATAGTCCACAAGAGAACATAATAGTTGAATTTATAAAAATGACCCTGTTCAAAAGTTTACATACACTTGTTTATTTTATTTTTGTTTGGTGATAGTTGTTTATGAGTCTCTTGCTTGTCCTGAACAGTTAAACTGTCTGCTGTTCTTCAGAAAAATCCTTCAGCTCCCACAAATTCAGTGGTTTCTCAGCATTTTTGTGTATTTGAATTATTTCCAAAAATGACTGTATGTTTTGAGATCCATCTTTTCACACTGAGGACAACTGAGGGACTCGTATGCAACTATTACAGAAGGTTCAAACACTCACTGATGCTCCAGAAGGAAAAAAAATGCATTAAGAGCCGGGGGTGAAAACTTTTGAACAGAATGAAGATGTATACATTTTTCTAATTTTGCCTAAATATCTTTGTTCTTTTTATTTAGTACTGCCTTTCAGAAGCTATAGAAGATACTTACATGTTTCCCAGAAGACAAAATAAGTTAAATTTATCCTGATCTTCAAATTCCAAAAGTTTTCACCCCCCCCGGCTCTTATGGTTTTTCCTTCTGGAGCATCAGTGAGTGTTTGAACCTTCTGTAATAGTTGCATATGAGTCCCTCAGTTGTCCTCAGTGTGAAAAGATGCATCTCAAAAAATACAGTAATTTTTGGAAATAATTCAAATACACAAAATGCCGAGAAACCACAGAATTTGTGATTGTGAAGTGTCTAACTTAACCCTAACTATGTTTGATTCAAGGCATTTATCTCTAAATATGCTGGTCAATTATAAAGATATTAATAATTATTCTGTTTTGCAGAAACAAAGCTGAATAGCAGTATGTTCATAGTAGACATTTATTAACATGAATAAAATACCCATTAATATTTGCATATTCATTATTGTGCGAGGAAAAAAATAGAAGCATTCCAGCTCTGATCTGAAATGATGTCTGTGGTGGTTGTGGCCTGTGATGAAGTGATTTTGTGAGAGAGATATTGATGATGGCATTTCCAGGTGTGTGGTCCATGTCCTCTAGTGTTCTGTACTGATGACAAATTAATTTATTCCTCTGCTTTACTTTTCTCCAGTCACAGCGGCTCAGATCGGCAGCCCCACGGGTACAAACAGGAACAGAATGAAGTGAATTTAATGCAGGTTTTGTGTCTCAAGGGCAAAGTCAGCAGTGGAGAATGGCTTTTTTTAAATGCAGGTATTTAGAAGAAAAAGAAATTGCTTCACAGAAAGACGGCTGTAGAGCACAGAGGCATTGATGCTCACAAACAAACACACGCATGATCACGACACATCTGTTTGATTTCATATTTAAACCAAAGAGCACAGCCAATTCATCTTTTCTCCCTTCAGTTATGAGCACATGCTAAATATAACCTTCCTAACATGTGAATTTAATGAAGGAGTAAGCCATTACTGGTCACTGGTATTAGCACAGCCATTAGTCACCGAGTGAAGCGACGTATACTAGAGTTTCTACTTGCTTCTTCAGAGCAATGACGACCACAAAAACTTCAACATAGCAGGAACTTATTTAAATGTCAAACGTAAATGAACATTAAACACTTGTATTCCTTTCCTTTTACTCAAAATTATGTCAAATAATACTTCATTTAAACATTTACAATAGTCATCCATGCCTTTGCAAAGCTGGGAACTGAAATCCACAACCTAGTTTTAGTTTATGCAAAACAATTGATTCATATAGTTTATGTAGTTCTTGTGAAGTGAAAGCTGTGTTTGTACACTGTAAAAAGTTTTTACCAGTTTCAACTTAAAAACTTAAGTTCAGCAGCTGCCTTAAAATTTTTAAGTTAAATCAACTTAAAACTACTATTCATTTCAGCTCACGATAATAAAACTAGTTAAAATGACTTGTACTTTAAAGTT
Organism: Garra rufa; assembly: GCF_049309525.1. NCBI lineage: Eukaryota > Metazoa > Chordata > Actinopteri > Cypriniformes > Cyprinidae > Garra > Garra rufa. Next base: position 799,063 of record NC_133373.1, on the reverse strand, counting down.
AATTTAACTTAAAATTTTAACGCAGCTGCTAAACTTAAGTTTTTAAGTTGAAACTGGTGAAAACTTTTTACAGTGTAAGAAAGAAAATCCATCAAGATGTTTTTATAACATCAAATCGTTGCTTCCACTGTTCAATACGTTGGTTTAGACTGTTTTGGCTTGTAAATAGAGCTTCTTTTGTGCAAAATGATTCAGTCCAGACTACTTTTTCACTGGAGAAAACAATACGAGGATCCAAAAAGCAACAGTTTAAAAGAGTCTTAATGGATTTGTTTGTAACAAACAAGCAACTTTGGTTTCAAAAGATGTTAACTAAGTTGACTGGAGTGGTGTGGATTACTTATTGTGACGTTTTTATCAGCAGTTTATACTCTTGTTCTGACGGCACCCATTCACTGCAGAGGATCCATTGGAACTGAAAGTTTTGCAATGACACATTTCTCCAGAACTGATGAAGAAACACATTCAACTAGATCTTGCATGAGCTAAGGGTGAGGACATTTTAGTGAATTTAAATTTATATGTAAGCAATGCCTTAAAGACCACCTCCGTTTTACAGTTTTATATGGGTTGAGCAAAACTGAGCATTCATTACAATTGAACAAAACGTCTCCGTATCAACTGCCTGTCTCAAATATTCATAAACAGAACACCTACCACTAATTTTGCTCCAATGTTCTGAGTAAACTATTGTAAAAATTACATAAGTCATTATAATCTCAACAACTCAGTTAAAATAGTTACATTTGTTGCAACATTGTTACATAGTCTGCAACAAATAAAATAGTTAATTAGCAAATCTAATTAATCATCTGCTACTTTCTTGTCTTTACTTACATGTTGCTTGCGTCGTAAAGAAAGTCAAATTCCAGTATCCATCACTTCAGCTGAGAGCATATAACAACAATGTTGGCCAATATATCAGTGGCCAATAACACATTATGTGAGGGATAAAGTGCAGTCAGCCAACCTTTATCACTTAGGATTTATGCATTTTTGCATTGTAACCTTTCACTGATCTGGAAAGCTGTTATTATTCACAAATACTGTGTAAAAAGGTGCCATCCTGTGTCATTAACAAAAGTCAGCTGCACTAAAGCATTAAAACTCAAATTTGAACAAACTCACCCGGTCGAAACGGTGCGTGTGCAGGTGAGCTGCTGTTACCTCTCTCTCTCTCCCAGAGACATGCTCACTCTCTCTCACACAAACAAGTGTTTTCAGAAGACTGAACGTGTTTCCAGAGGATTTGTGTCTCCTCCAGGACCTGGTGCAATCGCACTAATGATAAAGACATGAATGAGCAATCACACAACAGTAGTCTGTAATTGCACAGCTTTGATTGACAGCTCAGTCGGTCCCTAGAGGTCAGAGGCGGCTCTGAAATCATTCAGAAGAGGTTCAAGCCTCACAATAACACAATCACCTCAGACGCTCTTCACGAGTAGCGTTCCGTCGACCTTTTGCGTGAGAGCTGTGTTTGCGTAGGCCGACTCATTATGAGCAGTTGTTGGGATATTTCTAAAGTGGCTGTCGTCACACACGGGCCTGAGCGCTCGTCTGTCCGCACGTCTCTAAGTGAAGCTCAGGGATGTGAACCCATGAGATGAGATGATTACAGATACGAGGAAATGCTTCAGTGGCAATTTCTTGTAAAATAACAAGCTTCGTTACAGGTTTAATGACTCAGTAGGTTCCCTTTTAAAATATTCTGACATTGCCTGAAACACACTTGGGGAAACTCAGTTATCCTCTGAATACTGAAGCTTGGTTTATTAACGTTTGTGCAGCTGCACAAACCAATGGCATTTGGCTCTTGTGAAGATCAGTGCCTCTTGTCTAGAGTAAGCGGCATGGTCTCTGATGCAGAGGATTGGATGTGGTCCGTGGAGGACCCTGGGTCCCTTCCGCCAGGAGAATGTGGTATACAGCCCACTGTGGATAGCGAGCTCATCCTCACAAAGGCCGTTGAAGAGCCCACCTATAGCTGCCTAAAGCGAGCCCCCCATTGGAGACCTGCACCATTTTGGGTCAAGCTGTGTTCTGCAGACTATAAAATGAAGCCACTCACTTCAAATCACTTTCAGACCTCCCTGTTTAAAGGGTGTGGTTCAAAATTTGGTTTCGATTCGGACAGCGATGCTCATGTTCTCAACAAAGTGCAGTGTCTTTTGGAGAAAAACTCTTAAAGGATTAGTTCACTTTCAGAACAACAATTCACAGATAATTTACTCACCCCCTTGTCATCTAAGACGTTTGTCTTTTTTCTTCAGTCGTCAAGAAATTATGTTTTTTGAGGTAAACATTTCTGGAAATTTCTCCTTATAATGGACTTAAATGGTGCTACGAAATTTGAACCTCCAGAATGCAGTTTAAATGCGGCTTCAAAGGACTGTAAACGATCTCAGCTGACGAAGGGTCTTGTCTTTCCGAAATGATCGGTCATTTTATTAGAAAAATATATTTTATATACCTTTTAAGCAGTGAAACTCATCCAGCACTAGGGCTGTGCAGCGCGTTCACGATGTTACGTACTACGCAATCACTTCGAAACGACGTATGTGGATCTACAGACCCCGTGTTTACAAAACTCTTTACCAACAAGATACAACGTAAAGTACAACAATGTCGGAGGATTTTGAAGCTTGAGAAATGGAGTTTTTCCACCATTCCCTACCTTTTTGAGCCAGAATACACAGACGCGATTACGTAGATTACGTAGTCGCGAATGCGCACCACAGCCCTAGTGCTAGACGAGTTTCAGTGCTTAAAAGGTATTTTAAAAATATTTTTCTGAGAAAATGACCGATCGTTTCGGTAGACAAGACCCTTCTTCGTCAGCTGGGATCATTTATAACCCATTGAAGTGAATTGTTGTTCTGAAAGTGAACTAATCCTTTGATGCACTTTAGAGGCCGCTCTAAAGGGCTGCCAGTTACGAGTTAGAAAATTTCTCACTGGACAATTGGTGTTTTAGCTCTGGCTTATGATTCAGGGTGGGCTCTGAGTGTTAGCGTTGTGCTGGTGTTGGAGAGATGACTGAACACGACGTGCAATTCAATAATCTCTTTTAATGACTTAAAACACACAGAGGTATTTCCACACACGAGACATATACCAACGTTAAGGACCAACAGGGGACTGAAAACAGAGACAGACTTATAAAGACAGACTAATCATTAAACACAGGTGATACAGATGACACTTAACAAGGACTAAACCAAATGATAACAACCTGATGGGGGAAGACAGAGGGAGAAACCAAATTAACAGATACAGACACAAGGATACATGTAACACTGAGTGCCCCATTGGAGTAAGGGCCCACTCCACTAGGGGTATGGCCTCCTTCTGGGCTTGGTCTAGTGAAGTTGGTTTTTCTGTGAGCAATTTGAGTGTCTTGCACCCCTGGTAGTGGTCTGGACCCTCACTGTTTGCGCCCTGGGACTGGGCATGCAGGACTGTTTTTCGTTCTGTGCTTATAGCACGGTGCTATTGTATAGTGTTCCCCAAGCATGATTCTTGCAATGCGAAAGACCATTTATAAAGAGAACATTCCGGTTACTAAATAAAACCTTGTTTCCCTGAGATAACAGGAACGAGCACTGCATGCTCTGCTGAACATGCAGAATTGCTGCTAATTTAAAAGTGAAAGCAAAATGCGCACAGGCATTTCTAAGCTATTTAAAAGTGAATACAAGTGAACAAAAGCAAATAAAAGTGAAAAAAAGTAAAGTGAAAACTCTAACAAACTGCCTCAGCGTCACAACCCTATTGGAAAGTGTGGTTTTTCTTTGGGAATGGGAGAGGCAGAAATCACTTTGCCTTTTATGCCATTTGGGCTGCCTTGTTGAGCACAGTGGCACTGAGAACATTATATTTCACACACCGTAAGCTCTGTTATTTAGTTATATAGTCCAACAAATCATTCAGTTTGTAATGCACACCGAACCAAAAGCCTCGTACAGAATGGTTTAATAAGAACATGTGTATCGTTTAACATCTAGTGGCTGGATTTTGATGTGAGAGACAACAGGAGATCACTGGAGGAAGTGGTTTTATAGATTATGGACTTGTTTATGGACTTTACGAATTTGTTTCTTACAAACACACAGGACTTGTGGATTATTGTGATGGTTTTCATCCGCTGTTTGGACTCTAATTCTGACGGCAGCCATTTACTGCATTTCTTTAAATCTGATGAAAAAACAAACTCATCAACATCTTGGATTGCCTGAGGGTGAGCACATTTTTAGCACAATTTTTATAACTACTTCTTTAAGGACTTGGTTTCAACTTAGACTTGACAATACAATACATGCACATCCTGAAGACGTGACACGAATACCTGGCAGTTTTATTGAAACTAAATTATTTTCCATCTGTGCCTCCACTGCGTGAGGTAGAATTACCTTCACAATGCAGCAATGATACATTCAGAAACTGCAAGTTCCCTGTTATTTGGGTCTGAGTCTGAATCTGTGTCTTTAAAATGCATTTGTCAAACATTGATTTGAATACTGTGATATAGCTGTGACACGGTTTCTGTTCTGATAAACTCAGTGTGGTGCTTGAAGTTAAAAAAACTCTAAAGAATTTTTGAATCATGACATCTTTTCACCTTGAAAAATATGCTTGAAATAATGACTGAGATCAGGAAAGAGGTGAAGGGAAAATATTTCATTACTTATTACTTGATGGCTATACACCACTTGACTAAATCATTAAATCACCAGTGAAATTGAAAATGCTACATAAAGGTAATTCAGAAACATATCAAACCAGCATGAATACAAAAAGTCCATTTCTAAGACCTTGACTCATGTTTCTGAAACTAGATTTTCAAACGCATTAAACTAGACCGTTCCTTTTCATCATCACTGGTGGCTTCATTTGTCACGGACTTGTCTATTAAACACCGCCGTGTTTGTTGTGTCTGGCTTCACGCTGGTGTGATGACAGCGGGAATGAGCTTTGGAAACTCTAATGTGCTGGTCAGAAACTCTAGGACATGAATCGCCACACATTTCTCAGACTGTCAGGATCCCTGAAGCTCCAGGGAAGATGAAGAACAAGATCCATAACTGGAGGTTCTTCACTCATCCACTTGGTGGGGACAGAGACAGAAACACAGTCATGTCTATACCTTCATGAGCAACACTGATTTACATCACAAATAAGATGCAAGTGAGGGGTTTTTCCAACAGGAAGGAATGGCAGTAGAAAACATCTGAGGGATATTTCCCCCTTGAAGTTAAAAGTAAACGAATGATATTCATTAGATAGTTATTACTATAATCAATGCCAGTGTTATTTTCTTTTATTTAAATCAATTATGCATTTCTTTATCCAAATCAGTACAACAAATCACCGTGATTAATTTTCTGTAAGCAAACTAACATTTAAGGTGAAATATGACCTGGACAAGTTTTGTGAGGTTCATCCTACAACGTTTCTCAATCATTTGCGAAAGCTTTGTTTTAAATGACAGGCTAAAACTGACTTTAAATGGGTTTAGGCCTGTCATAACATTGTGAATCTCCTCCAGAGATCATCAGGAAACCGAATATGAGCAAAGAAATCACACGATGGACGCAGATGTGCCTCACGACTTCAGGTCCAATAAAAACTAAATTTAGATTCTCCTTCTGTCCAGTTCTGCTGTTCTGTTCAATCTAGTGTTTTTAAGCCTCATTCTTAATACTGTATTTTTTAAACTCAAACTCATACTTAAAACTCATTCTTAATACTGTATTTTTAAAACTCAAACTCATTCTTAATACTGTATTTTTTAAACTCAAACTCATACTTAAAACTCATTCTTAATACTGTATTTTTTAAACTCAAACTCATACTTAATACTGTATTTTTTAAACTCAAACTCATACTTAATTCTATATTTTTAAAACTCAAACTCATTCTTAATACTGTATTTTTTAAACTCAAACTCATACTTAAAACTCATTCTTAATACTGTATTTTTTAAACTCAAACTCATACTTAATACTGTATTTTTTAAACTCAAACTCATACTTAATACTGTATTTTTTAAACTCAAACTCATTCTTAATACTGTATTTTTAAAACTCAAACTCATACTTAATACTGTATTTTTTTAAACTCAAACTCATTCTTAATACTGTATTTTTTAAACTCATAAATATTACTGTAAATTGTTGACTGGTGGTTGTATTTGACCTTGTCAAAGTGGTTTTGAGTGTGATTCACCTTTAAATGAAAATACCATCATCAATTACATTTATGGCTTTCATTCTTCATAGAAACACTAAAGCAGCATTTTGAAAATATGTTTCCATTCAGAGAGCATTTAGTGCACCATAAAAGATATCCTTTGCAATCATTTCCATGAATGGTGTGTGAAAGTTTTGGATGGTGGTCAGTTTGTGTGTCAGCGTACTTGTCACAAAAGCTGTTGTAGATCAGTAGCATGTCATGCTGCCTCAGAAATCTGTGTCTTGCTTTTGAAGTCATTAATTATTGGGCAGCATGGCAACATGTCAGCTGTCTGAGCTATGGGATCTCGTAAATCTGACCGTTCTGACATAATGTGAAGATCATGTGCAACAGAGCCGAGCTCTAATAATAGACATCGGCAGATACACGTGTGTCATAATGCCACTTATTTCCTTCAGAGACCCATTTCATCAGCATGACTAAACCAGCACAAATGCAGCTCGACCATCCGGCTATTGACACATCTGTTGTGGGCGCATTGATTATTCAAAGCTCTATTTAAGGGAGATTACTCTTGTGAATGATCAAAGCCTTACGTATGATCAGCGCACGGCCGGTGGATCTCCAGACATCATGAATTAAGGCCAGGTGCGCAGAGCCCCAGAGAAGCATGAATTATGCAGCAGCGGCTATATTGGATTACACATGGCAGACGATATGCTGGCCGCAGCACTTTATAATGCCAAGCTCCTCAGCGAAGCGCGGTCATCTTCACGGATGGCATGGCACTAAATCTCCTCTTGACACTGAAGAACTCGGCTTGATGGATTTAGTCTCTTGGAGGGCCGGTTCAGGACCGGTGTCATGTGAAAGTGTTCAGATTGATGAGCAGGACTCTCTTCCTGGATCACCAGGATCCTGAGGGTCTGAGAGGTGCAGGGAAAAACCCTTCAGAAAAACCCAGCGCCAGGACATTTCTTCGGTGACCATTTACTTCACAGTTCACTGTGTGATCAGATTACATGACTGAAGTGAAAGCAACAAGAAATGGACAGAGCATATCATCAGTGAATATTATAACCAGTGTTAGGGGAGTTACGTAATCAGATTACTTTTTTCAAGTAACTAGTCAAGTCAACGCATTACAAGAAATGATCTGAGTTACTTTTTCAAATAAGTAACACCAGTTACTTTTTTCCCATTTGTTGATCGATGAGAATGTTGAGCGAAATCAGGAGTAAGATGTTACTTTCTAGAATAAATGTGAACATAAATTAATCTCACAAAAAACAGATTCAATGCTCCTCAAAATGAAAAAAAAAAACTCAAATGCAACTCAGAATATGACGCAAACCTGCATGTGCAATAATTAAATATGTTAATACAAATATCCTTTATGTATTTAATCCCATTTTATTAACCAAATTACTCAAGATAAACTAACATTTGTTCTTCTTCTGCTCAAGATTGTTGAACTTTCTACTGTACAGATATGAATTTTCTTTCCTTTAGCTTTTGGTGTGAAAGGGCTTTTACGTTGGCCAAAAATAGAACTTTTTTTATTAAAAACAAACAAACCTGTATATAAATACCTGCCCAGATTTAAAAAGTAACGCAAAAAAGTAACATAACTCATAATGTAATTTAACATAATGTGTACTTTTTTAGGGATTATTGTAATTAATTACTTTTAAAAGTAACTTTTCCCAACACTGATTATAACATGCTGTAGAAGAGAGATGGAGAGATGGAAAGGTGTTCAGTGGCAATAATCTGCCACTGATTTTGGAGACACAGAGCAAAACATTTCTCACAATTTTACATCATATATTTTTTTAAATGTACAAATGTAATTTTTAAACGTTCACAGTGATTTTGAAAACTGTAAATCAAATAAAGCTTAATAAATGTGAATCTTAAATTTAGATCTGAAGATAGTGAACATTCCTCAGAAATTCCCTTAAAAGAAACAAACAGCATATGTGACCCTGGAGCACAAAACCAGTCTTAAGTAGCATGAGTATATTTGTAGCAATGGCCAAAAATACATTGTATTTGTCAAAATTATCGATTTTTCTTTAATGCCAAAAATCATTAGGATAGATCATGTTCCATGAAGATATTTTGTAAATTTCCTACTGCAAATATATCCAAACTTAATTTTTGATTAGTAATATGCATTGCTAAGAACTTCATTTGGACAACTTTAGACGTGATTTTCTCAATATTTAGATTTTTGTTGCACCCTCAGATTCCAGATTTTCAAATAGTTGTATCTCAGCCAAATATTGTTCTATTCTAACAACCATGCATCAATAGAAAGTTTATTTATTCAGCTTTCAGATAATGTATAAATCTCAATTTCAAAAAATTGACCCTTATGACTGGTTTTGTGGTCCAGGGTCACATGGGACGGTGAGCAAATGATAACAGAACTCTACTGAGGAATGTCTTCTGTACTTTTGCACAGAATGAGTAAATGACAAAACAAGCAGCTTCTTCTTCTCCAGCCCACTGTGATTATTTAATGGAACGGTCACAACCAGCCCGATACGGATGAGTCTGCGTGGCCGTTAGTGCTCGAGCGTCTTTCATCTGATCTGTGTTTCATCATAATTTCATCCGAAGCACACATTAATGGCCCTCCATGCTGAAATGTACTGTGGTGATCCAGCAGCGGCATAAAGCTGCCACGGCTCCTTATATCATAAGAGTGACAGATGATCCGTCCGCAGCTCTATAAACGCACAGCTGCCTCGTTCACAGGAGAGCCACGGCGCGCCGCTGCAGGAGGAAGTGCACCGAGGATAATGGGAGCGACGGAGTGCTCAAGTGTGGATACGTTTCAATTTGAAACCCCATCAGATAGCATGATTACAGTCCGCGTGCTGTCCGAGGCTTCTGATTGGCCGTGCCAGTGGAATGTAAAAGTATGTAAATGAGTCTCGGGACCAGCTAAACAGGGCTTTGGACTGGATCTGAATCTCAGCTTATGTTCTTGCTCATGTTCACAGTCTATTTCCAGTGTACTAGAGGAGATAATTACAAGTAATTGCAGGTTTATAGTCAGCACAGTATCGTCAGCGTCTTGCAGTAGACGCAGGCCACCTCAAATCTCCTCAGATATACTAGATGCGAGTTTAGATTATGCAGAAAGTTTGCCTCGACTTGTTTTAGTTACCATGTAAACATTCTCTTTAATGAGGGGTGCAGGCACCAAAGATGCTGGAACCCAACTGTGTTGGTACTGATCTTCTTATTATTATTTTTCTGCCCTAAAAGTATACGAGCGAGATTAGAGACCAAACTTGGCAGGACAGTCCCAATCATGCACCGCAACTGAAGCACACAGACACATCCGTCCGACACGATTTTCAACAAATTTTGCACATTATGGCTACGTACACTCTTAGGGAAAAAAAAAAAAAAACTGTGCAAAAGCTGTCACAGGGTTGATACACATTTGTGACTCTGGACCACAAAACCAGTCTTAAGTAGCACAGGTATATTTGTAGCAATAGCCAACAATACATTGCATGGGTTAAAATAATCAATTTTTCTTTTATGCCAAAAATCATTAGGATATTAAGTAGAGATCATGTTCCATCAAGATATTTGGTAAATTTCCTACCATAAATATATAAAAACGTTTTAATTAGTAACATGCATTGTTAAGAACTTCATTTGGACAACTTTAAAGGCGATTTTCTCACAGATTTTCAAATAGTTGTCTCTCAGCCAAATATTGTCCTATCCTAACAAACCATACATCAATGGAAAGTATACATCTCAATTTAAAAAATGACCCTCATGACTGGTTTTGTGGTCCAGAGTCACATTTGTACCTAATCAGTTGGCATAGTAAATGTACATATGTGACCCTGGACCACAAAACCAGTCACAGGGGTAAATTAGTAGAAATTGAGGTTTAGACATCATCTGAATCATCAGCTGAATAAATAAGATTTACATCGATGTATGGTTTGTTATGATAGGACAATATTTGGCTGAGATACTACTATTTGAAAATCTGGAAACTGAGGGTGCAAAAAAAAAATCTATATATTGAGAAAATCACCTTTAAAGTTGTCCAAATGAAGTTCTTAGCAATGCATATTACTAATCAAAAATTAAGTTTTAATATATACGGTAGGAAATTTACAAAATATCTTCATAGAACATGATCTTTACTTAATATCCTAATGATTTTTTGCATAAAAGAAACATTTTGACCCATACAATGTATTTTTGGCTATTGCTACAAATATACCCTTGTTACTTAAGACTGGTTTTGTGCTCCAGGGTCACATATTAGTACCTAAAGTGTACATATTAGTACCTAGAATGTATAAAAGTGTACCTTTTGTAAAGATACCACCCCAGTGACAACTCTTGCACCATTGTGTATGGTGCTGGCAAAAAGTTATTAGCGAGGGCTAGTTATTTTAACAAACTGATTTGTATTTGCCAAACGAAATGTTGAAACCTGAAGAAACAGGATATGCACAGACAACAGGACATTTTGAGAACACACACCAGCTTTTGTCAAATTACACCCATAATGGGCAACACAGCTGAATAACCCTTAGAACTCCACAACCATGTGATTGATGACTTTGAAAATTGGTACAGATCTTCTTTAGTGTATGTCTTAACATATTCCCAAATATGACTCAAAAAAACATGTCCATCAGCAGCCAATCAAATTTCGCAGTAACTGCATCTAAATGACCTACCGTTATGAAAACAAACACATTCATACATTGTGTCAAAATGAGTACGTATAGCTATTTTTGTGAAAACCAGCCACCTCTATAAGCAACCTTATGTTTTTCCACTGATTACTCCACAACCATGCAGGCTATAATCAAAATTCTTATTTCTTCTGAATCAGAGAACTAGCTATCTGTGAAGATTGAAGACAAAAAAAAAAAAAAAACACACACACAATGTAGGATACATTTCTCTTGGATGGGTAATCATCCAGATGGACCACTGGTGCTTGAACCAATGAAGAGAAACAGTTTTATGGTGTGTTAATAATTCAAAATGACCAACTAGAAAGACAGAACTCAAGTCTCTCTTGATCCAGTGGGCCACACTAACCTGCACACAGCGGTTCTACCTGGAAACAAGAGAAATATTGACTGACAGATGTCTTTATCACACTATATCAACTTCATCACACCCAGAGCGGATCTTATTTGCAGTTATTTACAGTCTCTGTATGGTGAAATTGAATCATTATTGAAGTGCAGCATTGAAATGTCACCCATGAGTGAAAGACCATCATTCATAGAGACACCTGTGGAGGACCGCATGTGAGATGATGTTTGATAAAACTGCTTATTATTATTATCATAACGTTATATGTAACAATTTGTGTTTTTTATGAGAGCTGCAAAATTTGTTTTGAGACAAATGACTGAAGCTAATAAATACATGTGTGTGTTGTTCAGTTTTGATATGACTGAATGCATAAATGCACTGTGACAAATGATATCATTAATCTTGAATCAGATCTAGTGCTGTCATGTAAGCTAAGGTCTCTATATGGGTGCTGTACAGTGAACAGCTGTTACTAGATCTTCCTGTACTCTGAATGATTCTATCTTATGCACTGGACACTATGAATATGTCCTGAATATAACAGAAACAGACTGATGTGTGTGAATAGCTCCGGGAGGATAGATTCATCTCTTCAGTGTTGACTGACAGTCTCTTGAAGGCTATAAGTCTCACACTGAAGGAGCGCTGGACAGCTGGAAAGGCGTCTGAGGAAACACGTCATCATGTCTAAATGTGTTATTAATAAATGTGTCATGATAACCTCTCACATCTCTGCAATACTTCTTCTTAAGCATACTTTTAAAAAGGGTATGAATTATGGAAATAACATTTTTTAAATGCATTCATGAACATTAAATGTAATGTTTTTTGACTCATTTAAGTCTATCTTTACATGTGATTGCATGATGAGTTCTGTTGTTATAGATAGAAACTTGAGATTCTGACTTTGTTTTCTCAGGATTGCGTAATATAAATTTGCATTTGCTAATTATAAAGTCCAATTTTGTGATATGTTCTCAGAATTGCACATTTATATCTCACAATTCTGACTCTGAACTGAGTTTGTATCATGCAATCATGAGAAAAGAGTCAGAACTGTAAGATTAAAAAGTCACAATTACCTTTCTTTTTTTTCTTTTTTTTTTTAAGCCGTGGCAGAAATGGGCTTCCATAGACAAGTGTTTATAATAAATTAAAATATACTTGTAATTTCGATTGAAACTTGTATGGTGTGTATTTAAATATTTCTGTAATTAGAGATTTGTAATGATGATGTTCCATTTTAATGCATTTAAAATATACTTAAAACATATTAACTTTAAATGTAATATTAAATATGAAGCACTACACTTAAAATGATAATCAAGTACTTTACATGGACACTAGTCAACACATCAAAAAGCATATTATTAAAAACAAGTATTTAAAACAATACTTGTTAAACAAAAGTTGAAAGTGAGTTTTTTAAGTACAATTAAGTGGCTTTTATTTCATTAATATTAAATCTGTAATTACAGTTTTTAAAAATATATACTTTTAAGTTTTAAAGTACACTAAAAGTGCGCATTCACTACAATTAATCTGTGCCTCTTTGTTTAGGAGTCACACTTGGCTCCTTCGTGGTCAAAAGTGACCGAAGCCTTAAAAAGTAACTCTTTTTTTTTTCCTTCAGGAAAATCACTGAAATACATTATTTTTGTTCAATAATATTTTGCAATTATTATTTAGAATTTTGAGGAGTTTTTATGATACTATGCAACATTTTTACGATTTTATTGAACAAAATTTTCCACTAGAATTAATATATTTTTTGTATTTATTTATTTATTTATTATTTTTCAATAAATGCAACATTTCACATTAAAATTGCTTGATTGCTGAACACTTTTTTTCAGCACAGTGGCTCATTTGCAGCTTGTACCACCAAAAGATTCTCTAAATTATTGTAGTTTTTCGTATTTCTTATTCATTTCCAATGTCCTATGTCATTTTTGACTGCAAAGGAGCCACGTGTGACTATTTTTGTTTTGACCCTTTAACATATCCGAATCATGTCAGTGATTTTTTGGCATGTTCACATAGCTAATGCAACAAAAGTCACCAAGTGTCATCTCATTCTGATGAAGCTAAGATTTTTAAAATTTCAAAGCATATAATTTTTCGGTCAAAAATGACTGAAGAGGTCCATAGGGTTAAGCATATTTAAGCAAAAGTTGAGCTCCAGACATTGAATTTGTCTACTGAGAAATTGATTTTAAGAGATATAGAATAAACCTGTATAAACACAGACCTACAAGCAGCTTGAATAATCTATTGAACTACTTACTAGGGTTGCAAAGGGGTGGAAAATTTTCTGTAAATTTTGGGAAACTTTTCCAGGAAGATTTAAAGAAAATCCTGGAATGTTTCCAAAATTTACTGGAAATTTTCCACATTTTTCCAACCCTACAACTTACAGATGTAAATTATAATTATTTAGAAACAAATTACAGATAACTCTTTAAAGAGCATAATTTTTTTCCCCTTTAATCTAAACTGGCAGTTATTACAGTTATAATAAAGGCGCTTAAACGATTTCCTCCAAACGATTGTGTCGACTCAAACACTGGAGCGCAGCGAATCCTGACATGAAACCAGGCTTCATTCACCCTGAAGAAAAGCATATTTACACTGTCTGAACTGTTCAGACACTCAGGTCTCAGCCTGGACTCAGACTGCTGTCTGTGTGTTTATCTCTTCCATTTTCAAATACCTTTTGATTGAAATCAGAGTTTGTGTGCAGTGGATCATGGCATACACTTTATTGAAGTATTATCTGAAATCTCTGTGGAGCAAATGAATGAGAAAATACTTCCAGAGGCAAGATGTTGAATAAGTGGTAATACAGAAGAACATCCGTCATAAACTCTCCATCACTGAAAGCTTTCGCTGTGACTTCTTACTCTCACACTGTCTAAATGCCTTTCAAAGTAGTCTCTCAAAGAGCTTTACACAGTCAAAACAACCATTAACTATGCAAACATGGAAAACTGGTCATAATGCATATGCATGCCAAGAACCAAGCCAAGTCCTGAGCTCCACTTTAAGGTGATATAACATGAGCCTGTCCTTGAGCTCATCCTCTCACTCGCACACACTCGCACCTTGGTCTTGGAAAGAGCATAAAGTCAGCGCCCACCTAGGGGGCCTGAAGAGCGATTTGCAAAAACAGCCTCCCAAAAGCCCAGAAGTGCTGATAGAAACATTTGTCAAGTTGTCGGCTCCTTGCTGTAACGTCCGCCAAAGGTGTATAACCTCAATCGCTCTGATGACCTGATAAAAACCTGCACAAGAAAGTCCAAGACATAGAATTGCACAGCGAGTTTGTGAGAAATTCAGCCATGCTATCACATATTACAAACTATAAAAACTACCCATGCACAAGAATGACACGTTTAAGCATTTTCCCCTATGATTTGTGTCTAAAAATGACTTGAATGTAACTCTACACCCTTACCTCATTCTGTATACAGTGCCTTGCAAAAGTATTGCTGCATTATGTTAAACTGCTTTAAATTACTTTTTTCCACATCATTCTACATCTCATACACTATAATGACAAAGCGCAAAACAGGTTTGTAACAACTTTGCAAATTTATTAGAAATAAAAAACTGAAAAGATCCCGTTGCATAAGTATTCATACCCTTTAGTGGGACACTGGAAATGTATCTCAGGAGCATTCATATTGCTTCTAGATGTTCCTACACTTGGAGTGGAGTTAAACTGTGGCAAATTCATTTGAATGAGTCTGATTTAGAAAGGCACACACCTCTCAGAAAAGGTCTAACAGCTGAAAATGCAGATCAGAGCAAAAACCAAGATAACTGCCTGTAGAGCTCAGTGACAGACTTGCGTTAAGGCGATGATCTAGAGAAGAGTTCAGAAACAAATCTGCTGCATTGAAGGTTGACAGAAGCATTCTCCATAATGGAAGACGACTGGAACAACTAGGACTCTAGAAAATGTCTGCCAGCCCCCATCCAAGCTGACAGAGATGGAGAGGTGAAAAGGTGAGGCAAAGAATGGCAGATCATTGCCAAATGCAGATGTGCAAAGATGGTCACATCAGACCCAAAAACACTTGAGGCTGTAAAGGTGCTTCAACTATGTACTGAGTTAAGGGTATGAATACTTATGCAATCTACTTATTTCAGTGTTTTATTTTGAATAAATTTGTAAAATTAGCAAATCTGGTTTTTGCTTTGTCATTATTATGGTTTATGGAGTGTAAACTGATGTGGAGAAAAACTAATTTAAAGCAGTTTAACATTATGCTGCAACAAAACAAAATGTGAAAAAATGAAGGGGTGTGAATACTTTTGCAAGGCACTGTACGTGCATACTAAAATATGAAATATTAAAATATTAATGAACATGCTAATTACCAATCACAGCAGCTCAAACCTGCTCCACTTTCACTCAGTTAACTGAAGCAGTAAACACTACAGGAAGGAAAGCGGTGATACTGGATTCATTCATATATATAATGTATGTCTGAACCAGAAACTGATTCTTAGGGTGTGTTCACACTTTTAGTTCGGTTTGTTTGGTTCATTTGGTCCAGACCAAAAAGGAAAATTATGCATTTGGTCCTGGTCTGCTTAGCGTTCACACTGGCATTTTTCAGATTCAGATTCAGATTTCAGATCTGCATTTTCCCCCAATTAATTCTTCTGCTGTGCAAATACATCTTTACAACTTTACAAATTTTTCAAAATTGCAGTTTCTATGCTTTTTCTTTATAGTTGTAATCTGTATATCAGTACTACCACCTTAAAAGTAGGGCTGTGAATCTTCACTGGATACAATGTATCATTATTATTATCATTATCAACTAAATATCACCATGCATCACATTCTCAGTTTGCAACATTACTGCACATGGCTACATTTTCATATACATTTTATACCAAACTTATTTTGTGCAAAATATACTTTATTGTTTTATTATACGAGCAGGTTACTTTTTCAAACAATAACTTATTTAAAATACGTCTTCTTTAAGTATCCAAAAGTTTACAGACAATAGTTTTTCTTTTTTCCTCGTTTGATAATTACGGATGGGATCAGAGACAGTGGCAGCTTTAAACGGCATGCATTCAAACTAATGCACAGATCTATTTCCATATATCAGATGTTTTGTCCTGCTCTGAAAACATAACTGACTGTGTTTGCATCAGTTTCATATAAAAGTATTCACAAATGCAAGTGCATTAATCAAGCTTTAGGGCAAACAAACACAAAGTGCACATGAAAGTCTGTCAGTGCGCAAGTTTAGTGCATCTAATAGTACTGCATTCCAAACGGCAGAAATGAAAGCATATCTAAAGTAAAATGGTCAAGCAATGCAAACGTGTCTCACAGTGCAAATTCTGTGCAATTAAGCCCACAGCGTCTCTAGCGCACACACGTGTCATATGCAAGGATAAACAAGCTCAGAATCAATTCTGAAATATTCAGAAGCGATTCAGAATAGTTGCAGAGAAAATCGAGATGCATCAGAGAATCGATTTTTGATTGGGTTGAATGATGTATATTTTGTGATGGAACTCACCGAACAATCCAAACAAAAGGAAAAGGTGCGTTCAACTTAAAGGCATTCAAAAGGTGCGTTCGAAAACATGCAATGCTGGACTAAGCATGCTTATTGTTGCATGTATATGATTTTATTTTGACCACATGTGAACTCACAAAGAGCTCATAAAAGGCACTTTACCTCCTCGTTGCTCTATGTTTTTGTTTTGATTCACCGCTTGTTCTCTTTATGAAATCATGTCACATAGCAATGCATCTTGTCATTACTTCCAGTTTTTGGTTCGTTTAGAAGTATTCGGTCTGTGCTGCGTTCATATTTCATTTGAACCGCACCAGAGTTTGTTTGGAATTGGACCGAGACCCATCTTTTTTGCGGTCTCTATCCGCTTGTTTGGTGCGGACCAGGGTTCAAATGGCAGCATTTACACTTACTCAACCGCACTAACAGAGCAATCACACCAGAGTTTGTTTTAATCAAACCAAACATGACAAGTGTGAACACACCCTAAAATAGAACAATGAATTATATTAGAATGGACAGAACACACCTGATTCAGCTCATCAGCTCCATAGTAAAGCCTCCAAGTTTTGTGTTGAGTTCTGATAACCCCATGTCTGTGATTTATGTACACTGATTCAGAAGTGACTAACATCTCTGTGTTTGTTACAGAGGCGGGAGTCTGTGTTTTCTAGATGTGGGCGTTACAGAAGGTCATGAGCATCACGTATGACATATATGTATTTTAATGAATTACCTTTTATATAATTGTCATTTATTAAAAACCTTATTTAAATATGAGTTCATACAAGCAGCAGCTCACAATAAACCCACTTAACTGAGCAGAGAATTATCTTTCTCGATGCTGACAGTTAAAGAATCACTCCACTTGGAGAATAAAAAAATCACCCCCTTGTCATCCAAAATGCTCATGTCTTTCTTTCTTCAGTCGCAAAGAAATTAAGTTTTTGAGGAAAACATTCCAAGATTTGTCTCAATATAGTGGACTTCAATGGTGCTCAACGGATTGAAAGTTAAAAATGCAGTTTAAATGCAGCTTCAAAGAGCACTAAACGATCCCAGCTTTAGAATAAGGCCTTATCTGGCTAAACGATTGAAAAAAATGACAATTTATATACTTTTTAACTTCAAATGCTCGCCTTGTCTTGCTCTGCCTGACCTCTGTTTTTTTGTTTTCAGTCAAGATAGTTAAAGTATGTTGAAAAACTCCCTTCTCCTTTTCTCCATCAACTTCAAAATCAACCTACATTGCAGTTTTACCTTTTTGGTTAAGTGTGTTTGATCTTCTTTGCATGTTTGCTTTTCAAACACTTAGATGAACATCTTGGATGACAAGGGGGTGAGAAAATGATCAGGATTTATATATATATATATATATATATATATATATATATATATATTTTATAATTTTATTGGATGCTGTCAATATTAAAAAGTTTAAGAGCCAAAAGATATGCATGTAAATGGTACACTATAAAATATGCTAGGTTAATTATTCAACCCAAATGATGGATCGAGGAAGCTGGGCCAAACTTTGACCTACTTTTTGGCCTAATATGAATCACAAACGGTGTGCTGATTCCACTTCACCTGTCCATGTTTACCACGTTTATGACAGGAAGATGTGCACTGAAAAAAATGGTAACCTAAAATCTAACTTAATTGGGAGTTACTTAAATATTGTTTAACATTATTGGTATTCCTACTCCTAAGTTATCAGACTGTGTTACTAAATGATCCAGATCATTCTCTACATCTGTATTTTTTGTTCTCCTTCCATCTGGCCGTAGGTATAGACTACCAGTGTGTAGGAGGACTAACTTTAGTAAGAGTTTTGTACCTTTAGCTATTCGTGCTTTGAACTCTTGCAACTGCATACAGTTTGTATATAAAGTGTAGTTGTCCTTGTGTTATATATGCACCTTTTGTAAAGATAGATTTCTTCCCTGAGGACAAATAAATGAACAATTAATGAATCATCCCACATATCAGGTTACACCAACAAAACAAAATTTAATACCAAGATCAGGTAGAAATGGGTTTCCACTTTTTACGGTGTGTCAAAAATATAAAGAAAACTAAATGAAGTGGAGAAGAGAGTGGTTTTTGAAAGAGCCTGCCGTGAGGAGTGTGCTCTTGGGTTTTGTCAGAGTGTTTTCTCTCACAATGACTCGAGTGTTGACCACTGACTGCTGAGCACAAACTCAACAAGCCAGAAGGACGCTTGATTAAAAACGCTTTAAAGAGAGAGGGTAAAGTCCTGTCAGTTCACTATAATACTCTTTTTATTTCTGTTGTAAGTGTTTCGGTCTGTGTTTTGATGCTGTGACTGATGGTCAGGATGTTACCAGTGTGTGGCAAGGAAAAAATGGCCAAAAGAACAGCATGAATTTGCCCTTAAATGGTAGTTACTCAATATTGAACTTTTCAAAAGCAATAAACTGTATAAACTGTATAAACTATTGAGTTGCCATTCATTTCTGCACTTCTTTGTCTTCTTTTTTGTTAATTTGTGGGTGTTATTGATTAATACCTTTTAACCTTTTGATTATTAATGTTGCCTGTATTGTGATTCTTTGTGTGATTTTTTGTGTAACATCTTACAGCTTTTTTTTAAGTAGGTCACCATTGCTGTAAAGGGGAGACACTGCGGGCAAAAACACTGTTTGAGATTTGAGATTTTGGATTTTCCTAAAGTGTTTTTCACACTAGTGGAAAGAAAACATCTAAAAGCAACTGTTAAGTGTTTCTTTTATAGCACTTTATCTATTTGTGTCAATAGATTTTAATTAAAATGCATATTTTTAAAGACCGTTTTCTCAAAATGAGATTTTTCTCCTATAAATCTCCACTTCAGTAGCACTTACACACAACAAACTTTACATTTTTTATTCCTGTCTATATCCTGAAGGTTTTTACAGAGGGGTTTGTTCATATATGATTTGCTTAAATGCTAAAAACAAAAACAAAAAATTCTGAATATTACGAAATTAGAAAAACTTTTGACTTTAATATGTCAAATTAAAATGTTTGGAACTGACTTTATCCAGTGTTTAGATTTTTGTACTAGAACTGTGTGCAAATTAAATAATGCCTTATTTGCATATTTAAACGTAACATTTTTAGAAAACTTATAATACAAAAAAATGTTTGCAATTATCAATGTAATCAATCAACTGGGTAAGTAAGGTGATAAATATTAGTTATTTTTTTTATCATATTCACCTGCAGTGTCTCGCCTTAATACCTTTCAACCTTTGGATTATTACTGATGCCTGTATTGTGATTCTTTGTTTGATTTTCATTTTTAAGCAATAACCAAGTTAAATAAAACACCTTAACAACTTGCTCTTTTTTCCCCAAGTAGTACACCATTGCTGTAAATGAAAGCGTATTTTGATATCCACATATGTCTGAAGTGTGCAGGTGAATCATAAGACATTCTGAATTGTTTACTACGACTTGAAGTCTTGAAAATTAATTTTGAGGTTTCGAGTGAGCAATATTCATTTGCTTTGAAATTAAATTGTCCTTTGGTGAGTAAAGAAAAGCCTGCGGTATGAGAGTCAGGTACTGAGCCATCTGAATAGAGGAAATGACTCATTCTGCTGTTATGAACGCACTGCAATGAGAGCATGAACAGAAGAAAGAGAATCAGAACATCATCTGATCACAAGATTATAATCAAGCTCGGACATCTCAAGGCTACAAGCACATCTCCAGAGACACAGATGTTCCTGTTTCCACTGTACAGAACATTATCAAGATGTTTGTGGTCCACACACTCGCTAGAGAATCCTGATGAACAGGAAAGGACGGAAGGGAGAAACTGCCACACACATTCAAGCTGACCTTTAGACACAAGCTGCCACAGGTTCACCTCACAGCGCTCATCGCCTGCTCAATAACAGACCGTTATATGGTAGGAGAGCCTTGAGGACTGACGGACTGTAAAGCCTGACTGCAGTTTTCCAAAACACCTGAACATGCCAAAATTCAGATGAGAGCAAATTATAGCTTTCTGGTAAACCACACCATCTCTCTGTTTACAGAAAACAAAATGAAGCTTTTAGAGGAAAGAACACGCAGGGAAACACTGAGGAGCTCTAGTGACGTTTAGAGCTGCTTTGCTTTTTCTTGATGCTTACTGGAAGTGCTTGGTTTTGGTTTTGTCAGTGCCAATTCTGTTCTTTTTCTGATTTAAATGGACATTTACAGACACATTTAACCAAAGAAAAAGTAACATAAAATTCATTAAGAATATATACTGTAGATATTGAAAGTTTAAAATAATTAAGGTTTTCATATTTTATATTTTTGATCAACAATGCAGTAAAAACACTAATATTGTGAAATATTATTACTCAAATTATCTATTTCTATTTGAAACTATTGTAAAACGTACTTTATTCCTGTGATCAAACCTGAATTTTCAGCATGTGATGTGTCATGTGATCCTTCAGAAATCATTCTAATCATTTTTTTGTGAATACAAAGTTCAACAGAACAATATTTGTTTGAAATATAAATTATTTGTATCATTATAAATGTTTTTACTGTCACTTTTGATTATTAATGCAACCTTCTTATTTTGCATTTTACTTACCCTAAACCTTTTAATGGTTGTGTATCAGTTTCTACAAAATTATTGGGCAGCACAACTGTTTTTGACATTCAGAATAATCAGAAATGCTTGTTGAGCCGCAAATCAGCATATTAGAATGATTTCTGTAGGTGACACTTAAGACTGAAGTAACGATGCTGAAAATGAAATCAGTTACATTTTAACAGATATTCACATAGAAAACAGCTGTTTTAAAGAAAAATAATTTACAAAATTACTGTTTTTACTGTATTTTTGGTCAAATAAATACAGCCTTGGTGACCAGAAAAGAATTAATAAAATAAAATATGCATCAATTAAAAACAAAAAGAAGAACAATCACAGAAACACTACTTAAATACAGAATATTGTGATGAAAAGCTGTGGATTATTTGTAAAAAAGAAAAAAAGTGCAAGGGTGCCAATATTTTTGTGCATTAAAACATGCATCAGCGCCCCTCGACGCACCAACAAACCAACAAACATGCTTCTGTTCAGAGGTGTGTTCTCCATAGAAACTCACTGATTAACTACTATTGCATGATGCATTCTTTGAGAAACTAATCAACTATTCACAAATGATTCATATTAACATGACAGTAATGACAGGAATGTTGGCTAACGATGCTTTTGGGAAACTCACTCCAGTTCTGCAGCGCTTTATTTATCTGCGTGTAACAAATGCCTCAGATGTTAGATTTCCTTCATGCACTTTGCAGATTCCTTCCATTATGTTTGCAACATGTAGAAATATAAAAGCCACACTGAATGAATTTTGAGCAGGTTTTCCATTAATGTACGGCTCAGAGGTTTCGCTGTGCTCCCTGTGGCTCTTTTCAGGGTTTAAAGATGATCTTTTATTGTGATGTCTGTGTTTCTCTATCTCTGTGTGTTTGAGAGTACAGTAAGAGGTCAAAGTATGACTGTATTGATTTTCTTGATTGAAAAGATGTTCTGCAATCAGGCAGAACTACAGCTCAGGATCTGGACACAGACTGACCGCAGGGCAGGAAAACAGCATGTGGGCGACAAACTTCACAGATTTCACTGATAAACAAACCTGAATCTCTGGACTACAGCTAAAACGAGATTTGCATTATTGAGGTAAGCGGAGGATCTAGTCTTTGATTGTGTGTGAATGAAATGCTGCATCAGAGCTACTTCACAGTCTGAGAATCAGCAGAACCACTGCAGATCCTGAACAGACACCATCAGATGAAGTGACAAGCAACATGACATTTTGTCGATTTCTTCATTATTATTTCTGCAGCGTTGTGCCTTGCACACAGTGAACTCTTATTGGTCCAAAAGTATCTTATAAACAAACCCTGAGCTGGATGTTTGAGGAATCATAACTGCTGTTGGGCTCCTTGAACTTCTCTCAACATACAGTGCCTTGCAAAAGTATTCATTTCACTTCATTTTTTTCACATTTAGTTTTGTTGCAGCATTATGTTAAACTGCTTTAAATTAGTTTTCCCCCACATCAATTTACACTCCATACACCATAATAATGACAAAGCAAAAACCAGATTTGCAAATGTTACAAATTTATTCAAAATAAAACACTGAAATAAGTAGATTGCATAAGTATTCAGTAACTCAGTCCATAGTTGAAGCACCTTTACAGCCTCAAGTCTTTTTGGGTCTGATGTGACCATCTTTGCACATCTGCATTTGGCAATTATCTGCCATTCTTTGCCTCACCTTTTCACCTCTCCATCTCTGTCAGCTTGGACATTTTCTAGAGTCCTAGTTGTTCCAGTCGTCTTCCATTATGGAGAATGCTTCTGTCAATCTTCAATGCAGCAGATTTGTTTCTGAACTCTTCTCTAGATCATCGCCTTAACGCAAGTCTGTCACTGAGCTCTACAGGCAGTTATCTTGGTTTTTGCTCTGATCTGCATTTTCAGCTGTTAGACCTTTTCTGAGAGGTGTGTGTCTTTCTAAATCAGACTCATTCAAATGAATTTGCCACAGTTTAACTCCACTCCAAGTGTAGGAACATCTAGAAGCAATATGAATGCTCCTGAGATAAATGTCGAGTGTCCCAGAAAAGGGTATGAATACTTATGCAACGGGATCTTTTCAGTTTTTTATTTTTAATAAATTTGCACAAATGTTAAAAACCTTTTTTTTTTGCTTTATGGAGAAGGGAGTGTAGATTGATGTGGGAAAAAAAGTAATTTAAAGTAGCTGAACATAAGGCAGCAACATAAAATGTGAAAAAAATGAAGGGAATAATTTCGCAAGGCACTGTATCTGGAAGTATTTCATAGCAGCAAAAAACAGAGATTCTACTGCATCAATACGAGATGACAGCTTGTTTTGCTCATGTAGATTTACATATTTATCCAGTTTAATAAAGTGGTATTTCTTATGCTAATGTTCATTTCAAAATATTGACTGAAAGATCCTTATATGCAGTGCTGGAGATCAGAAAATGAAAACAATATGGTGCTCTTAATAGCTTTATATGATATCAATCATTACAGAATCAAACTGGTATTCCTCAAACGCTCTGTTAGTAGTGTTTGGTTCATAATTTTGCTAAATAAATCTACAAAACTGTATTTAAAATACATTTATTTTGTGATTAGTATACCAGTCCATCGATTAAGGTCTTCTGAAGCCAAAAGCTGCATGTTTGTAAGAAACAAATCCATCAATATGATCAATAATCCATGAATCAGGGGAGAAATCTGCACAGATCAAGCTCTGTTTAATAGCCAAAACAGTCCAAAATGGCTTTAAACAAATATGTGACCCTGAACCACAAAACCATTCTTGCGTAGCACAAGTATATTTGTAGCAATAGCCAAAAAATGTTTTGTTTTGGGTCAAAATGATCAATTTGTCAATGTCGAAATTAGGATATTAAGTAAAGATTGTGTTCCATAAAGATATTTAGTAAATTTCCTACCGTAAATATATCAAAATGCATTGCTAAGAACGTTATTTGGACAACTTTGAAGGTGATATTTTCAGTATTTTGAGAATATATTTTAAGTTTTTTTGCATTCAAGATTCAAGATATTCAAATAGTTGTATCTCGGCCAAATATTGTCCTATCCAAACAAACCATACATCAATGAAAAGCTTCAGCTTTTTATGATGTAAAAAAAGAGACAACAGGAGATGGACCTTTTTATTGAAGGAAGCGTTATTATGGATCATGGACTCATATTTTAGTTTAAAAAAAAGTCTTAATTCTGTATTTGTTCCAGCTTTTTTCTTCTCAAGATGTTAATTGATGGACTGGAGTGGTGAGGATTACTTGTGAATTACTTATGTTTTGATCAGCTGTTTGGACTCTCATTCCAACGGCACCCATTCACTGCAGAGGATCCATTGGTGAGACAGTGATGGAATGACACATTTCTACAAATCTGATGAACAGACAAACACATCTACATCTTGGAAGGCCTAGGGGGAGCACATTTTCATGGCAGACCATTATGCGAGGTGTACACCTACCTCTTCTTCTCAAGAAATGCCTGTAATTACCGTAATTCAGCCCAAATCGATTAATGCACACAACATTCAAATGGTTTATGGATCATCCATCTGATCACTGTGATCATGCCTGAGCTCAATCTTTAAACATCTCAATCCTTCACTAACAACCTCTTCATAAAGCTGCATCACATCATAACACATGTATCAGTCAATCAGAGCTGAAATATGCCACTCAGACCATTTACGTCAGACTGAAAAGATTAGGGGTCTAACTGGAAATAGACCTGAGAAAGGATTCTTCAGACAGTGCAAACTTTACCACATTTGAGTCTTATCACTAGTTCTTCTGCCGTTCCGAAATAACAGCTTCAGTCCTACTATCTCTTCACAATATGAAATGTGCATCTTCAACTTGTTTAAGCCAATTACCTGCGCTGTAAGCATCATGAATATCTGCAGGGACATAACGTCATGACAGCAACGACTGTAAGATGATGCCACAGGAACGCACGCTTAAAAAAAATAAAATGAAATACCTAAGAAACATCAACATGCAGCAGCACAACAAATGAACTCCAGTTTCAGTATGGTTGCCACATTACATAATTTACAGCCTTAATATTTTGTCAAATATTGTTTAGCAGGGTAAGTCCTTGCCAATATTAGCTGTTAAACATATTAAACCAATATGAAACCAAAAGGTGGCGTACCTGGCATTTAACAATGGTCAAAACTGGCAATTGTTGGTTATTAGTCTTTGGCTGTTGGGACTCAAGCAGGCATTGCACATCAGTATTATAGCGAGAAAGCCAGCCATTTGACATATCATACAATAATTCAGGCAGAAACGCTCTTGTTTGTAAGAATTGTACTTATTGTTTGATTTAAGACACCTGTGAGGTGGTGTTCAAAGATCTCTTTAAAAGTCAATCAATTTCCCCTTGTTTTCTGCAGGAACATAATGTCATGACAGCAATGAAGCAAGAGGAATGCATTCTTTAAAAAATAAAATAAAATAAAATACCTTTTCCTCAAAATATCTAAGAAACATGCAGCACCACAACAAATGAACTCCAGTTTCAGTATGGTTGCCACATTACATAATTTACATCCTTAATATTTTGTCAAATATTGTTAAGCAGGGTAAGTCCTTGCCAATATTAGCTGTTAAACATTTTAAACTAATATGAAACCAAATGGTGGCGTACCTGGCATTTAACAATGGTCAAAACTGGCAATTGTTGGTTATTAGTCTTTGGCTGTTGGGACTCCAGCAGGCATTGTACATCAATATTATAGCGAGAAAGCCACCAATTTGACATATCATACAATAATTCAGGCAGAAACACTCTTGTTTGTATGAATTGTACTTATTGTTTGATTTAAGACACCTGTGAGGTGATGTTCGCAGATCAATTTAAAAGTGAATCAATTTCTCCTTGACTTCGATTTAGCTCGACTCAATGGCGTCTTTTGATATTCACATACTGATTTGCGATTGGTCTTCATCCTTCATCTATTTCAGCATCTTTTAGCACTTTACATCGCGAAAGCTGCGTTTCATGTTTCAGATTTAGGAATGTCATGTCAACAAAAGCAAAAAAACAACAACATAAAGTTATTTTACTTCAATACTAAAAGCGATTCCACTGTATAGCTTCATTCAGAAGAAATCGGAATCTAACAAGCGCTTTAGTAAATAAACTCTGTAGTAAATAACTCCATACAAATCCTTTTAGACCCTCTCCCGTCGCGTAATAACACTAAACAGGACAAATGTTTGACAAAAGTGTTAAAAACCCATTTTCTGTCAAGGGTAGTTGAGAAAATTCCGAATGCAAGCTCATTTCTAATGAAGTTTTTCAATGCTATCTACAGCTAATATAAAATAACAGCGAGGGGAAGAACTTTGACTCACCTGCATCTCAAGCGTGCATGTACTTCTGTAAGGTGCATCAAATATCCATCTTCAGCGGAAAAGAGTCGACGTTTGCCGCTTCTGCTCGGGTATCCGTGGGGTCAGATCGGTGTTAGTGGACCTGCAGAGCTGTTTCATCAGGTGTGCATCTCTGAATCTCTCACACACACCTGGGCAGATCCCTCTGACAGCTCCATCATCATCATCATCATCATCATCAGGGTCTGTCCGAGCTCTGTGTGTGATGTGAAGCCCGAGAACAGCAGAGGGCTCCTCTCATCAGCTGCCGAGGCTGGAACCATGGTGACGGGAAAACACGTCATGATACCGATAACACGCTTCATCATCTGCTACATTGTATGTTAAAGGATGGCTATGTAGCGCGTTTATTAACATTAATACATGGGTCAAAGACGTTAAGGTGACCACGTCAAAAGTAATGTACAAAAGTGATATTATGTCCAGAGAAAGGACAATAAATGTAAGTAAAGTGTACTTTTAAGGTTACAAATAATTTTTGGAGAATAAAATGCTAAAATTTGGTTAAAATAATGTTACATTGTCGTTCAGTGTAACACAATAT
Organism: Garra rufa; assembly: GCF_049309525.1. Lineage (NCBI taxonomy): Eukaryota > Metazoa > Chordata > Actinopteri > Cypriniformes > Cyprinidae > Garra > Garra rufa. The sequence goes on along the minus strand of NC_133373.1, from coordinate 771,641 downwards.
TTATGTAAAAATTCAAACAACATGTTTACTCTGACTTGTATATATAAAAAATATATTTTAACTGTGTTTTAAATTAGTAAAATATTCTTACTGACAAATGGGCAAAACCTAGGATAGTGGCAAATTAAAAAAATGCAGAATTACAACTAATTAGTATTTGGGGTGAAAGAAATGTCTTTTAATATTATAAACTGATTTTGTTGTAAATATGCCTGACAAGATTGTTACACTGAATGACTAAAATACATTTTAGTGGGTGTCTTCCGTAAATTTGGGGGGGAAAAAATATATTTATTTTTTGCTCAAAACAACAAAAACAAAAATACAGTTAAATTACACAGAAAACTTTTTTTATTTTTGGGAAAAACAACAATTTAAAGCAGTTATTACACTTATTGTTTTTATGCTTAAACCCTTTTTGTCTTTGATATTTAATATATAATAACAACTGAATAAATGCACTGTATATGGTGGGTCTAAAAATCTAGGACCAAATTGTTTTATTTTTCATTTAAACTTGCCATTAAACGTTTTTGGATTTTGAAAAATCAAGAAAAAAAAGGTATGTTACAATAATAAAATTGTAAATCTTTCAGACTTTGCATTATGTATATGTGTCTAATCAAATGAAAACGAAAAATACTGGAGTACTGTAAATTGTCACGACGGCAACCTGCTGTTTATTGGCACTGATTTGACAAAAATAATTTGTGTTTTTATGAAATATTACTATAGTAAAGTAAATGGCCAGCTTTCACACATATGTTATTCTGTATTATTGGTTATTGATGGACTTACAGCAAAACAATTAATAAAATACCAAATATGGATAAAGTAACTAGAAAATCTTAGTTTTTCTGGTCCTGATAGAACATTTCGGTTCAAATCTACTATTATATCATTATATATTGGCTCTTGTCTTACAGTTCAGTCAATATTGAAACCTTTTCAAGACTCTTCATACAGTCTACATCATAACTCATTTGCATAATTTTTTTATTAGGATGTCTTATCAGTATAGAATATAAATAACACCATTTTACTTTATAGACTTTACTAAATCATGTCAAGTCCAGTCTCCCCCAGCCTGCTAAATGATTACCACAATCATGATTGATATTTTGGTACTCCAAGACACTTCAGACAATACAATATGACAAAAATGAATACATACATATATATTAGTAAACACCTGAACACCATGGCACTTTGTTTGTTAATGTTTGATCTGATCCATCATTAGTTGAGCTTCTGTGTGAATCCATAGACCTAATTTCTATGAATTTCTTCATTTCTAAATTTCATTCTGTTTGGTTTGAAAGAATGGGAAAAGAACTGAATGATAAAATGAGAATTATCATGCTCTGTTATGTGATTGAAAGCTATCAATGTGTCTGTGACTTATTGAAAACTAAGGTTTATGCATAATTAATATTCATTGTTGCAAATATCACACGTCCCAAAAGCGTACATTATTTATATTCAGCTGTTCTCTGTGCTTTAATTAAGCCTGCTGTGTGCTTTTAAGGAGAAGCTTTGATTTGGATTCAATGCCAAATTATCTCCGCTGTCAAAAAGCCCCAGGAGCAGTTTAAAAAAGAAAGGGGCAATGCAATTACCGGGGTGAGAGAAAAACCATCCAAATCTGCGGCTTAAAGGGCTCATAATGACAAGTGTAATTATAAGTACATGTTTAGATACACAGATGCTTCATTATTGTTCAACAAACCTGCTCCATCTGGGAGTGCTTTCTCAGACTCATCCGATACAGGCAAATATTGCCTCATTTTAGCTCCTATCTTCATTTGATCATATTTACTTTCATTTTGCAATACACTGTAGCTGATGCACAGTGTGTTTTATTAGAGAAGAGTTCTGAATCTCTGCGACTACACTCTTAAAAATAAAGGTGCTTTAAAAGGTTCTTCACAGTGATGCCATAGAAGAACCATTTTTGGTTCCACAAAGGTTCTTTAAAGAACCATCTCTTTCCTAGCTTTTGATAATCTGAAGAACCTTCTTTCGCCACAAAGAACCTTTTGTGAAACAGAAAGGTTCTTCAGATGTTAAAGGTTCTTTATGGAACCATTTCGACAAGAAAGGTTTTTCTATGGCATTGTGAAGCACCTTTATTTTTAAGAGTGTTAAGCAGGGTTTTTCTCTAAATCTATTTTCTACAGCTGCTTAAAAAATCTAATTCTGTCATTTACTCACCTACTTATTATTCCAAACTCAAATGAAAACGTTTATCTAAATATTCATGCTGCTTTTTCCCCACACAAAAAGGTGAATGAGGACTGGGGCTGTCAAGCTTTCAAACCTATAAAAGAACAGCAGAAAATAAGTTCACTTGTGCTCTATATTCCAAGTCTTCTGAAACTACAGTTTCTCAATCTTTCTGACCGCAGTAAGTATGAAATGGCACAAATCCAATAGACAATAGACATTCCCTTAAAAATAGACAGAAGTGTTTTGACACCCAGAACACATATTGATTGAAGTCCAGCACTTTGGCCCATATCAAAAATCAATTTAGATGAAGGCTTGCCAAAATCTCTTCTGCTACATTTTTCCTCTGCCGTTTGCTCTAGAGGTGCACAAGTATAGAGTTCACACAAATATAAACGCTGCAGGCAGCTCTACTCATGTATTTCGGTTAAACTACTGAATGCAAAAGAGAACAGATTTACATTGAAGCACTGATTTTTCTGTCATTTTGTGTTGTAGCGTCACAACCCAATGCATCTTAATCTAGCGTATAGAGAATACAAGATTAGAATTAGTGAGTCACAGATCATATTATATTGAAAACTGTGTGCCAAAGTTGTCCACAAGGCTGTGAAAGAGCCCAAGTGCTTAAAGAGATGTTGAAGCTGAATCACATCCATTTTGATGTGAGAGAAACTAAATATTCATCAGAGTGACTCTTGTGTCAGTTATTAATGACAGTGTTGTGTTCTGTTGTTTTCCAATGACTATTATTTTGATCAAGAGATCTTTAAAGGGATAGTTCACTCAAAAATTCTGTCATTAGTTACTCACCCTTATGTCGTTCCAAACCTGTAAGACCTTCGTTTATCTTTGGAACACAAATTAAGACATTTTTGATGAAATCTGAGAGCTTTCTGACCCTCAATAGACAGCAACACATCTGAAATGTTCCCAGGCAAAGACATTGGTAAAACAGTCCATGTGACATCAGTGGTTCAACAGTAATTTTATGAAGCTATGACAATACTTTTTGTGCACAAAGAAAACTAAAATAACTTTATTCACAGTGTTGGGGTTAACGCATTACAAGTAACACAAGTTACATAATAATATTACTTTTTCCAAGTAACTAGTAAAGTAACGTATTACTTTTTATTTGACAAGAAAATATCTGAGTTACTTTTTCAAATAAGTAACGCCAGTAATTTTTTCCCCTATTTATTGATTGTCCCCATGTTGAGAGACATTGTTACTTTAGATGTTACTTTAGTTCTAGAATAAATGTGAACATGCATCTCATCTCACTCACTAAAAAAACAGATCCAGTGTTCTTCAAAATGAATAAAAACAGTCAAATTCAACGCAAACCTGCAATAATTAAATATGTTAAATAATACAAATATCCTTTATGTATTTAATTTCATTTTATTAACTGATGACTTTGCTGCTGACCTTCGATGATCCAATTCATCCATACTAATAAGCAAAAAATTGCTCAAGATAATCTAACATTTGTTTTCCTTTTTTTTTTTTTTGCTGAAGAGTTGACATTTTTTCTTCTGCGGTCTACTGTACAGACGGAGATTTACTTTTCTCTAAGCCTGAGGCTTTTGGTGTGAAAAGGCTTTTACATTGGACAAAAATACAACTTTTTATATTAAAAACAAACAAGCAAGCCCTGCCCAGATTTAAAAAGTAACACAAAAGTAACGTAACGCATTACTTTCCATAAAAAGTAACTAATACAATTAGTTACTTTTTTAGGGAGTAACTCAATATTGTAATGCATTACTTTTAAAAGTGACTTTCCAACAGTGATTATTTAACATTTTAGTTGCTGTCTATGAAGTGTCAGAGAGCTCTCGGATTTAATCAAAAATACCTTAATCTGTATTCTGAATATGAACAAAGGTCTTACGGGTTTGAAACAACATGAGGGGGAGTAATATAAAATATGATTACCCCCTTTTTCTTTTGTGGTAATGGCATATTTTAAAGACATATCAATCTGGATGATTAAAATACTTACATAACAGAGCTACAGAAAGAGTGATAATCATCCAAATATAGCAGATGCATTCCCTGCGCCACTTCAGGTCTATATATAAGCATAAACAAATGTTTAAATATTACAAACCATTAGAAAGCTGTTTGTGTTTGTCATACATAGTAATATTTTTCCAGTTGTAGTTTAGGAAAGCAACATCATCTGAGGTTTTCAGATTAGAACAAATGTCTGAACGTCATTAAGTTGTCATTAAATCAACAGCATCCCACGTTTGCTGTCAATCAGACCGTCTTGACATCTCTAAGGGACAACACCTCGGGAGACTCTGGAATTGCTTTTTATGTCTTTGCAATCATATGCAAGGATGAGTGTCAATTTAAAGACAAGACTGAAGATTCTAATTCTCAGGGCTGTAAAGAATAAGCATTTCTTGTGTTTTACTGTATCTTACAAAGTTCTTAAAGGGATAGTTCACACCAAAATGGATATTAGCTGACAATGTGCTCACCCTGAGGCCATCCAAGATGTAGATGAGTTTGTTTCTTCATCTGATTTGGGGAAATGCGTCATTCCATCACTGTCTCACCAATGGATCCTCTGGAGTGAATGGGTGCCGTCAGAATTAGAGTCCAAACATCTGGTAAAAACATAACAATAATCCAAAAAGTAATCCACACCACTCCAGTCCAGTCAAAACTGTGTTTGTTGGTGGTTACTTACTGACCTACCCTCAAATCTCTATAATGCTCCCGATGATGGTCTTTGGCTCAGGTCCTTTCTTCAATGTTAATTCTGTGGGTTTTAAATCAAAAGAATGTGAACCATCTGATTTATCAGTATCTCTGCATAAACTGGTCATAAAGGTTGATCTTCAAAGTCAGAACCAGTTTAGTAAGTATTGATCAAATGGATAGTCCACGGTCTGTGGTTGATGTCTAGGAGTCATGAGATTGGAGGTTTTGGTCAAACACCATTATATCTAGCACTTAATGTGGACAGATTAAACACATCGCCTATAAACGGAGAAAGTTCAGAACTGTTGCTTCCTTATCCTAGGAGTGGACATCCTGCAAAGATCATTACCAGAGCAAACAGCTCAGTGATGATTAGAAGATTTCTAAACTTCTGGATCATGTTGAACATCTCTGTTGACATGTCTATTATGCATTGAGTACTAGACAGAGTGGTGTTCATGAGAAGACACCAGGAGGTAGAAAACGTTGCTGCATGTTTGGGAAAAGTTTGGGAAAGAGCACCTGGATGCACAGTACAACTGGCAAAATGTGTTTGCAGATGAGTGCAGTGCTGTTGGTTGTGAAGAAACGGCTCAGCACAGCCACATCACAGACTTATTTGAGCTGTAAAGAATGGTGAGGTTCTGGTCTTCAGTAGAACACAAATTAAGATTTTTCCCTCAAACCATTTTAGTGTCAATCATATAATGGCAGTCAATGGGACCCACAGCTTTGAGAGTCAAAAAAACATACACAGACAAAACCAAATTAAACCCTGCCGATACAATGAGGTCAAACAATCAGTCTGTGCAAGAAACTGAACAGTATTTCTATAATTTTTTACCTCTAATCCACCGCAATGTTCAACTCCCTGCCAAAAAACGAACATATTCTGGTTAGGTATGTTTTGATGCTGGGATTTAGCTGGTATATGCTGGTCCTTTGCTGGTCATGTTGCTGGTCTAGGACCAGCTTAAACCAGCAGACCAGCATCAAAACATACCTAACCAGCATATGTTGTGTTTTTTTTTTAAAGGGAAAGCTTTCAAACTTTCTGGTCCGGCTTTCTCAAGCCAACTTAAAGTTTGTCTGTACAAACTTTATCTAGTTTGGTTTTGTCTGTTTTTTTTTTAACTCTTAAAACTATCCCTTAACTCTTTGAACTATCCCTTTAAAGCACAGGAGTAAATCAACAACAGAATGACTTCAGCAGAGGATCGTCACCATTCCTGACCTCAGTCCGACTGAAGGGCTTTGATCTCAAGATAGAATCGTACTAGATGTCCCAAAATCTTGCTGGACTACTAGAGGACTATGAATGATGCGGAATTGCTTTTGACTGCTGTGCACGTCTGATCACTATTACTATTACTTCTAACACACAACTGTATTTTTGTCTGTGTTGCATTAATATGTCTGATCCCTAACGTGACACTCAGACAGTCTGTGCCTAATGAGGCCGTGTGTTGAGGAGACTCATCTGAGCTCTTCTGCATGATGCATTTATGGTCTGGAAGGATAACAGCGAGACTCTGCTCTCTCATAAAGGCATATATCTCAGACTGCTGTGGATTACTACTAGACACCACAGCAGATCCTGTCAAACAAACTGTGTGGATAGGCTTTGTGTTATAATAACAAATCCAAATCTCCAGTTCATTTCACATTGTTGCAGTCTCTTCATCCTCCATTCATCCTCTGAAAGTGGAAATGTTTTTGGTCTTTCCATTGACTTTTTTTATTGTTTTTCCTACTGAGCTAATGATAGTTTCTATCCCCTAACCCTGACCCCAAAAAAAACCTTTCTACATATGAATTAAAACATTTTTATAGGACCATTGGCTAGTCCCCATAATGCAGGTTAAAGTTCAGGTAGGGATATTTTGGCCAAAAGACTCTCCACAGTCTTCTTGTTTAAGATGCGATGTTGGCTGTCCCGTGATAGATTTCATTGTTTATATACACTGTAGGCTCCCTCCTTCTGTGGTTTTGCTTTGGATATTGTTTAGTCCATTTCCTCAGGGACTAGGATCTCACTCCTCGTCCACAATATTTAGCTCTGTGCTATTTTGACTCTGGGTCTCTATGTGACGAACACAATAACGGGTTGCACCACATCTCTATGACAGATTTCCTCCAGTCCAAACTGTTCCCGCAGAAGAAACTTAGAGCATCACTGCTTCAGCAGAGCTCACTCACTGATCCAGATCGATAAATGCAGCGATGAGATGCGTCAAACATTTACAAATCATTATGCGGTTCCCAAAGGTGCTTTGAGGCAGTTTTCACAGCTATGCAACAGAAGAACCATTCTGGGTTCCTCAAAGAACCTTAAAAGAAAGATTCTTTCATAGTTCAAAGAACATTTCAATAATCTGAAGAACCTTCTTTCACTATAAAGAATCTTTTCTATGGATGTTAAAGGTTTTTCATGAAAACATAGATGCTAATAAAGATTTATTTTTAACTTCCGAGTCTGAATGCCACAACTAGTTATACTGTCAAAAATGACTTATAGAAGTATCCCTAGAGCTTTTTTCTGAAAGGCACAATGGTGATTCTTATGACTTAATCATTGAACAGTTTGATTATTGATTAATATTATATGGTATTAAGACATGTTTAAGATCATACTGAGATATTTTGGCCACGTTCATTTTGGGGACCAACTCTGATTTTGTCTCAGTAAACATTTAATTTGCTGCTTATTAATAGTTAGTAGGCAGTTGTTAAGTTTAAGTATGGAGTCAGATTAAGGGATGTAAAATATATTGATGCAGAATAAGGCATTAAAGAGTTAGTTCACCCAAAAATAAAATTATCCAATGATTTACTCACCTTCAAGACACCTTCCAATGATCTTGTGAAAACCAACATTTGTTTACAGGAGCAAATGAACCAAAGTTTCCTTACTTAAGCAAAGAAAAACCAATCTCCTCTTGGCTTATATCAAGTCCTCTGACATCTTTCTTTACAAATCCTCGTTTTGTACTTCTAATTTTTGAAAAACAGTTTATAAATATGGATATTTTTCTTACAAAAACCCATCAATTTGCTACAGGAGGCCTTTATTCACCCCCTGGAGCTGTGTGAGGCACTTTTTATTATTGATGGATGCATTTTATTGGACTTCTTGTGGACTGTTGAACAGAAACACCTGCCTACTGACATCAGGCTTGTGCACAGTTCAGAATTTCAGAATTGGCCGCCATTCAATGCATGAGTTGGAATTTGAATTAAATTGACTCCGCCCCACAGGAAGTTGAATTTGAATTGGAGTTGGAATGACAGGAAGTGGAATTAAATTCATGGCAATTCAAAGACATTCCACACAGTCATACAACAGAATGAATGTGTAAAATCTCACATACAATTACTTTAATTTTGTAATTTAATAGGATAATTTCATTAGACATTACTAGTCACTCCTCAACCCTGCATACATTTTGTTCCACAAAATTACAATTACAATAAATCAAACTTAATTATGTGTTCTGTGACTAGAGCTTTTAACATTCATTGCTGGGGGGAAACATTTCCTGTTAATGTAATCTGTACAAGTAGTTCAAACTAATATCATTTATAGAATATGTAATGAAATCATATCTGACATATATTGTAAAGCTTCATTGTTAAACACTTCACTTATGTATATGAATTTCTTTGAATTTGTATTGAATTGCAATTCTGCTTCCTTTAATTCAAATTCGAATTGTAATTCTAGATCCCGTTTTTGACATCAATTCAAATTCAATTCAAATTCAAGAATTGAATTGGAATTTAGGAGTCATTCTCAGTTCAATTCTGAATTGTGCAGAAGCCTGACTGACATTATAAAGCTTGGAAGAGCCAGGATAATTTTTAAATGTAACTCTGATTGGATTTATCTGAAAGAAGAAAGTCATATACACCTTTTGGGTGAACTAACCCTTTAATATGTGCTTTAACTGCCAATATGCTAATAATATGCAAGCAACTACTTAATAGTGAGAATTTGTTAGCAATATGGCCCTTGCTGTACAGTCTTGATGTTTTTAAGATCTTTTCTGGAATAGCAGAGAAAACAAATAAGAGAGTTTGAAGCTATAGAGTAAAAATATGACAAGCAAGAGACTTTTTCTCAAAAGAAACATCCATGAAGCAAGAGACTTACGGGAATGTTTCAGTTTACTCTCCTTTTAATCTTAAGAATCTACAAGAAACAGATGATACTAAAAATGTCTGATGTGCAGATGAGGTTTTTGCAGTGTAGCGGTCATCACGTTCACCTAACAAGCATATGGTTCTTAATAGTTTTGACAAAAAACAATTACAGTTTAGAAGAGAGGATTTGCTTTTCAGCAAGCATGCACCAGAGTATTTCTGTCGGTTTCCAAACCTGACTTCACTTCTTTCCATGGAACACAATGAATGAAGATTCATCAACATTTCCACTCTTGTTTTCCAAATCCCAGCAGGCACACAACGTCATAAGATGTTAATATTAGGTTAGATTTAGGTCGTGATGTCAGGTGACCAAAATTCAATGTCTAGCCAACGTCTAAGGACAACGTTATTTTGACGTCCCATAACGATGTCAAATGACGTTGATATTTGGTTGATTTTAGGTTGTGTTGGAAAGTGACCAAAACCCAACGTCGAGCCAATATTGACGTCAAATATTGACATTTATTCGTCAGGTATGACAACCAAAATCTAACGTCTGATAGACGTCATAGTCATAGTGGTTGGGGTACAACGTCAATCTGCCGTCATGTGCCTGCTGAAGAAAGTCAAATAGAATAATTGGGAGAATAAGTCATGAAATGAATGATGACAGGTATTTTGGGGTGATGGCAGATATTTTTATGCTGAGTTGTGAAAAATATAACTTTCCAATTCCAATATAACAGTCCAATTAAATGGCTACTAATCACTAGTATAGCAGTCTTGTTCCTGTTTTCTGCTCTCAGCTGTCAGTGAAATGAACACTGATCTAAAGAGAGCATAAGACCAGAGGGACGTCAGATCTGGGACACGAGTAAGCATGTGATAGAGACTTCAGAGAGAGTGTCTGGCTTTGGGTCAAGGTGAGCGCGGTTACAGTATATCTGTCCCCAGAGCAATGTCAACTTCAGAAAACATACATTTTTCCAACATGGTGTTGACAAAGAGGATTTGTGCTGAAAGAGCACTGATTTGTGTCCAAAACAACAAATGATCACACATTACTGTAAATCTGCAGGGAATTCACAAGAAAACATCACATCAAGGGCAAAACAGATCTTATAAATCAGCACATAATAAACATTTAAAGTAGAGTTGTTGTTTTTTCTGACAGTGGTATGATGTGTAGATGCCTACACTGTAAAAAGTTTTCACCAGTTTCAACTTAAAAACTTAAGTTTAGCAGCTGCCTTAAAATGTCAAAAAAGTCATTTAAACTCACAAGTTAAATCAACAAATTTTTATTGTAATAAGTTAAAATGACTTGTAGTTTTAAGCTGATTTAACCTAAAAACTTAAGGCAGATGCTGAACTTTTTTTTTCCAGGTTTTTAAGTCAAATCTGGAAAAACTTTTTACAGTGTATGGGTGCTCTGCAGTTAAATGATGAACAGAATTGAATTTTGTTTATACTTTCTATGAAGCCCGTATTTATAGTTCACTATAAGGGTATACTTAAGGCATTATAATGAATGCATAATGCATTATAAAAAAAAAAACTTTATAGTATGTTGTATCATCTCATAAGCTATTCATCAGAACAGTTTTAATGTATTATCATTTTTACTTATTTGTGGTTATAGCTTTTAAGAGTATGATTACCTCCTCATAGTTATAACTTATAAGTATCATATCTTGCCATGTTACGCATGCCACTTTACTTAAAGCATACAAAGACCGCTTATAAGTATTAAGAATAATAATATTTTTCAAAGAGCCATAAAATCAGGTTACAAATCAGATGAATGTGTAATACATGATCAGTTTGATTATTTTGATGGTACCCTTTCGACAGCTTTTGATAAGTAACTCTGCAACTGCATGTCAACTAGTAATTATTATAAGTAGTGTGCTAAATATATGCGAAAACCAAATGATTATAAGTAACTTTGCAAGTACGTGAACCTTCTACCTAATCTAACCTTAACGGTTAACCTAAGTCTAATACTCTAAGGAGTGTTAGTTGACATGTAGTTGGAAAAAAAAAAAAAGAAGAAAAAATGTAACATAATGAAAAATAAATGTAATATGATATAGTCCATTATAAATTAAGCAGATTTAATATTCCGTCCATTGTTTGTTATAAATAATCATAATCTTAAAAGTTATAACCTCAAATACTCAAGTATTATAATTGTTGTTATGATTATTAATGAGATGATATAACATATTATAAGGTTTTTTATAATGCATTATGCATTCATTATAATGCCTTAGAAATACCCTTATAATGTATTATAAATAGCGGCTTCATAGAAAGTGTTTGATTTCAGTTCAGAAGACATCAGAGTTATTATTCAGCTCAATTCATGTTTGTTCATCGTTGTCAGTGCAGTCAAATTCATATTATTGCTGCAAGACTTTATTAATTTATGTTCACATAATTACTAGAGAAGACTCTATTATTATTGTTTTATCTTGCTTTGCTATATTTTATAATGTTTTGTGTGAGGAACAGATGGAAATTTATTTTGTCGGCATACAGCCAACATGTTGTACTTTAATTGTGACTTTTCATTTTATGCTGTAAAAGGCACTTTTAGCTTGTACTGCATGAAATGCATTCAGCAAAGCATAAGAATCATCTTAAAATAGTGTGGATTGGCGTGTTAATATTGGAGCAGCTGAGAAGAGAAGGGTAGTGAGATGCCAGCTGATGGTCCAAGCTCATACGCAATGAAGACGTATTAAACGCTGCTATAAAACACAGCTCCTGCAGATCATAGTCGCTCGAGCTCATGCTCCCCACAGTCACAACACAGCTGGAGCCGCAGCACGTCTGGAAGGGGATTTGCTTTGGCTTTGCTCTCAACCCAAACACACAAACCTCGTGATTACTAATAGCTAATCTGTCTCTTTCTCTTTTCATCATCTCTCACCTTCCACCCACCCCTCACTCTCTCTCTATGCACAGAACTTCAGACTCTATGGAGGGATATTGTCCGTGATGTTTCTGCTCAGACTGTGGCCAGATGGCCATTCTCATTTTTATTTTTCAGGTCTTTAGCTGAATTGCACCCAGAACGCTGACTCACTCGCATTCCCACGGCGGCGTTCGGGTCGGAGGCGATCAATCTCAGATGATATTAGCATTCACTTAATGTTTGAGTCAGTGGATTGGTGCAAGCTTGTCTTCATAGCTACAGCAAAGTCAAATAAAGCTGAAAATATCTGCCTGTCAGCGTAGAGGATGAAAGTAAAGAAACAAACAGCAGTGTAAAATTTGAATTTGGCTATTCTGAAATTAGATTATTGGTACTTTTTTCTCTCTTTTTTATTTTTTAGCAGTGTTTTTTTAGTAGTAGTGGTTGATTCTGCAGTTAATCTTGTTTCTGTGACGGGTTGACGAATTATTTTTTTATATAAAGTAGAATAATTGCTTTCTCTAATATATTTAAGAATCTGGAGCTGTTTGGATTACTAAACACACTGATTATTACAGAATTATCTCATGCTGAAAAGAAATGTGTTCTATATCAAATCCACACAGGACTACATTTTTGGCATATTTTAATAGTTATCAGTGTTTCAGTGTTTATTATTTGAATCAATTTCACACTGATTCATTACTGTTTATAATTAAAAACAAATTATTAAATACATATCTAAAACATGAACACCTTTTATGTTGCATGACCTACACAATCTTTTTTTTCTATACATCATTTAATAATTTTGATTAAAACCTTTTAGTAAAAAAAAAAAGTATTTTTTCATGTTATTACATTGTTTAAAGCATTAAAAATGTAATAAATAAATGATATTTCATTCATAAGTTATGCTATGTTCTCAGTAGAGGACATCAGGACAGAATTTTACAAAAATAAATAAATAAATAGAAAGATATGAATAAACATGCATAGGCAAAAACAACTTTTTTTTTAAATCACCAATACATTTTTAATTTTCAGGATTTTTTTTTACTAAACTTTGTATAAGGATTTGTCTCAACTATGTTATAGTTATAACAGAATGATTTTATATACCATTTTTCTTTATGCAAAATGTGAGTAAAATGTCCATAAATTAGTTTTCTTATTATATACAATGTATCTATAAACTAAATTGTTATATTAATATTTGCATATTAATGTGTTTTAATGAAAAACTAAGTGTAATAATGGGAGTAATAATTGACAAGGTTTTCATAATAATATATAATATTTCATAGGAATATTGAAATATAATTTCTTTCCCTATTCATTTGTTGCTTCGGCCAAAATACGTAATAAACACCCATTCAGACCCGGTGTCCTCATATGAGGACATGTATGAAATCAACATCCTGTTTCGTAACAGAAAGTCATATTTTAATTTGAAACCTCATAACATTTCCCTGAGATGTTGATTTATGACACACAGTTTACAAATTAAAAAACAGTTTAAATGATAATTACAAAATATTATCATTTCTATAAGAGTGTCATTGAATTAATATTAGACCTTTTTGAAGACCACGAAGAGGGAGTGATTATGGTGAAACATCCGAACATTTAGTATCTCTGAAAACCCTGAATGTCTGTACAGGACTTCCAGACTTAAAACTGTGGCATGTAGAGAAATTCACTAAAACATGATGTCCTCATATGAGGATGCAGGGTCTCAGGAGGTTAAATATCTAAGTCTTTCCAACTGTGATAATTTTCCAAACACAATATATCTCTGGAAGGAGGGGGGCGTCTTTTATTGATACTACATCTCAGCAATAAAGACTGTGAGCAACCAAAATCCAGACGAGGAGGGGCAGGACCAAACGACTTTACACTTTACATCTGTTGCACATTGGTGAGACAGAAGGGAAATTTTATGCAGCCTGGCTTTAGTGTAGTGTAAATGGAGGATAACTTTGAACAGGAAACAAAATGTGTGTGATGCAGAACAGCTGATGATCAGGACAGATTATATTCTGTTGATTAAAGGTGGGCAGAAAAACGCATCTTTAGACTAAACCTGATGCTGTGAGTGAAGAAAATGTTTCTTGTGTAGAATTTAGGGCTCTTGAAATTAATGTAATACCACATTAGGACTATTAGGGCGATTTTTAGTGAGTTTGTCACAATGCATAAAGCGATTTCCTTCTGGCAATACATGCAGTGCCCATTCTGAACTATGTGGCATTTCAGAAGTCATTATAATTGGTTATGCTGCTTGCCTTCACATTGGGAGTGCACTTTTAACAACTTAGTAATGGTAAGATGTGTTTGTCTCCTGATATAATTGTTATTTTGCATGCATGGGAACTATACTTTATAGTTAGTTTACAAACTATTTGCAAATCACTGTTTTAGAAAAGTAACCTTTTATTGTGGAACTAAATTTAATTTTTATAAGTTTCATTAAAAATCCACTTGACTGTGGGTTAGCATATCAAATAGAAAATCCTCACCAATGTGTGGACAGTGGGTAATAAAAACACTATTGAGTCCTATATATATTTAAATATTTGTATATATAAACAAATGTCCTTTATCACCTGCAAAAAAGCAGTTAAGTGAAAAGAAGCCATTCAGCTGGCAGAGTGGAGAAATACGCCAATGTTTTCCAATTACATTTTTTGAAGCATGTTTTGGAGCTCCTCCAGACTTGCATTTTCATATGTAATACTGTATGAAAGTACGGTGCCCGCCAGGGGACACCTTCGGTTCACTTATGTTTGTCGTGGCCACGACATAATATGACGTTCCCACGAGTTAATATGACGTTCCCACGAATTAATATCTCGTGGCCACAACATAAAATCATGTTCCCACGAGTTTATATGTCGTGGCCACGACAAACATAAGTGAACCGAAGGTGTCCCCTGGCGGGCACCGTATGAAAGAGATGTAATTTAAGTGTTTTTTGGTAGTATAACAACATTTTAGTGCCATGTAAAGAAAAAGTCGTAATATTTTGAAAATGTTGAAATTACAAGAAAAAAGTCAAAATATTACAAATAATAAAGTCAAAATATTAAGAGAATAGAGTCAAAATATTACAAGAATAAAGTTTAAATATTATGAGAATAAGTCTGGCAACTTCTGGTGCTCTCAATCCAGGCCTTTGCATGCACAATATAGGCTATACTCTCAAAATATTACTTTCATTTTCACAATTTAAATTCTCTAAATATTTTGACTTTATTCTCATAGTATTTCTCGTAATTATTATTATTTTTTTCTTTTTTAATGTGGCACTAAAACACTGTCGTAGATTTGAATGCTTCTTAGAAGAAAACATTAAAAAAGAAATCAATCATTCTGCTTCTGCTATGGAAGTCTATGCCAGCCCATAGAACCATATGGTAAAAAGTTGTGAAATTTGGCAAGCAGATAGAAGACAGTCTGAACATCAACCACACCAAATCTGGAGCCTCAAACCCTCTAGCGCCACCACTTGTCCGCAGTGTTTGGTCTAATAATTCCTCTTCTTTTCCTCTGATTTCTTGGCTCAAGATGATTCTTATGTCAACAATTTTGAGGCATTTTGAATTTTTCAAAAAAACGAATTTTTCTTACTCCTCCTAGACTATTTCTCTGATTTTCATCGTTGACAAAAGAAATCAGTGGCGACTTTTACACACAATGCACTTCAGCACTCGGTGACCCAGACTGCATGGTGCTGTGCTTGTATTTATACATCTGTGGCAATTGGTCCCAATACTTTTGCCCATATAGTGGTGATAGATAGATAGATAAAGTGTTGAACTGTGTTCTGATAGCAAAGTGACAACAGCACTGCTTAAACTCATTGCTAAAGCTCTCCCGCCTCTGAGGACCCTTCACACTTCACACTGCCGTCTCCTCGTTCGTGGAGTGTCTCCCTCACACTGAGTGGAGGTGCTGAGAGGACGAGCAGCCATCCATCTTTTCCTGTCTGTGTGAATGCAATGATGCTTTTTATCCATGAGAGCTGGAGGAGAGCGAGGAAATGTCTCAAAATGAGAGGGTCACGCTGGAGTGGTCCGCTAGTGTGGGCTGCTTTAAGAGCAGATGGGAAATGAGCCGTTTTATTTTGGATTATAGACACAGCAGCGCTTTTCTGCATGAAATGAGACTTTCTCCATTTCACTTGGGCTTCATTTTTTCACACCTGACATTCCTCAAGTCGCAAGGGGTCATTTACGGTGGGGATGAGTCGCACACGTCACCACCCATTTCTGAAACAAGTCATTTAGAGGATGTGTGCAACACAGAGAAGCACGGCCAGTCGTCCATCAGGAGTTTTTTTTTCATTACTGTGAGTTATGCTGAAACCACCAGACAAAATGATAACAGACATGTCTGTGCTGCAGGTACACATACAAAAAGTTATATATGAGAGTGATCCCAGAGAGGTTACTCTTACTTCACATTGCTCATCCATATGTATATCTAATGACCTACAGAGTCCAGGATTAACTTCAAATGAAGTGTGTCAGAAGATCATTTACACACCTGAATGATCCACAGCTGTGTTTTTTTGTTTAGTGATAGTTGTTCATGAGTCCCTTGTTTTTCTTGAACAGTTACTTAGTTTACTAAAATAAGAGGGATCTTACAAAATGCATGTTATTGTTTATTTAGTACTGAAGTCCCTTGTTTGTCCTGAACAGTTAAACTGTCTGCTGTTCTTCAGAAAAATCATTCAGCTCCCACAAATTCTGTGGTTTTCCAGCATTTTTGTGTATTTGAACCCTTTCCAACAATGACTGTATGATTTTGAGATCCATCTTTTCACACTGAGGACAACTGAGGGACTCATATGCAACTATTACAGAAGGTTCAAACACTCACTGATGCTCCAGAAGGAAAAAACATGCATTAAGAAGAATTTGAAGATCAGGGTAAATTTAACTTATTTTGTCCTCTGAGAAACATGTAACCATCTTCTGTAGTCTCTGAATGTCAGTACTAAATGAAAAAATATGATATTAAGGCAAAATAAGAAAAATGTACACATCTCCATTTTGTTCAAAAGTTTTCACCCCCGGCTCTTAATGCATGTTTTTCCTTCTGGAGCATCAGTGAGTGTTTGAACCTTCTGTAATAGTTGCATATGAGTCCCTCAGTTGTCCTCAGTGTGAAAAGATGGATCTCAAAATCATACAGTCATTGTTGGAAAGGGTTCAAATACACAAAAATGCTGGAAAACCAAAGAATTTGTGGGAGCTGAAGAATTTTTCTGAAAAACAGCAGACAGTTTAACTGTTCAGGACAAACAAGAGACTCATAAACAACTATCACTAAACAAAACAAATACAAAATCAAGAGGATGTAAACTTTTGACTTAAAAAGTCAGCTATTATTTTCTCTTATGGACTATGTGTAAACATCTTTTATGTGAAATATCGTATTCAGGTCAGTACTAAATAAACAATAACATGCATTTTATACGACCCCTCTATTATTTTTGCAAAAATAATTACATTTTGCCGATTCTGAAAGGGGATGTAAACTTTTGACCTCAACTGTACTTATGTCTAAATATGATCTAATTGTACAGCTACATTACAGTTTAGACTTGGATGTGAGGAAATACTCAAATGCAGAGCTCTCTGGATTCATACACCACATACATGACTGACCTGAGAAACATCATGTTTTGTGCATAATGTTCAGCATCTGCGCTAGTAAGACTGTTACTGCTTGTCCTTGTTTAGTTAAAACCGTACATTTCCTGAAATTTATATATTTTTCTTTGGCTCATTTGTTCTGTAGTAAAAGCTGGTGCCTGGTTTCCATGGAAATCCAACAAATGATGCTGTGCAGCAAAACAGAGACAGCGGCATTATCATCATCATCATCCGTACACTACAAATGTGACTGGCTTTTCAGATATTCTGAAAGATATTCTCACCCTTAGACCTTAAACCCAGACGCACAATCCAGCGGCATTTGCATTCATTCATTGGGAAATGATCAGTTTATGGGTTGAACGTTTCAGGTGGCAGACTGGTTTTATGAATATCAAATCTAATCTCGACAGTTCATTTATGTGGCTGGGGCAGGGAGATGATCTGGTTTCATAGAGCTCTGGTTTCTCAGAGTCAGATCAGTACCACTGTATAAGGGTACAACTAATCATGTACTAGTGCCTGAACTCAAACATGCTTCATCTAATGGTGAATAAAAGCATCGACTAATCAGAAGCTAATAAAGAGCTAACCTTAACTGTGACTGGAGTGGAGTGATCGCAGAGCGCTTGAGTGGGAGGTGAATCTCTGTCGCTCCTCTCCGCTCATGTACACTGCGTGTGTGTGTTGATGTGTGATAAACAGCTTCTTTAGGAAACATTTTATTAAACAGAGAAGAAATAAATAACCTACCTGGCCACTTTTAGTCTGAAACATAACAGCAACGGCTGTGATTATGTGAATCAAACCCATGACATTCCATACGGCAAAAAAATACATTTCAAAAGTGAGGGGAAAAATTGCTAAAAAAAAAAAAAAACACAGTGGTGTGAAAAAGTGTCCTGATTTTTTATTTTTTTTTGCATGTTTGTCACACTTTAAAGTTCAAATCAAACAAATTTAAATATTAATCAAAGATAACACAAGTAAACACAACATGCAGTTTTTAAATGAAGAGTTTTTTTTTTATAAAGGGAAAAAAATCCAAACCCACATGGCCCTGTGTGCAAAAGTGTTAAAACATAACTGTGGTTTATCACACCTGAGTTCAGTTTCTCTAGCCACAGACAGGTCTGATTACTGCCACACCCGTTCGCAATCAAGAAATCACTTAAATAGGACCTGCCTGACAAAGTGAGACCAAAAGATTCTTAAAAGCTACACATCATTTTTAAAATCCAAAGAAATTCAGGAACAAATGAGAAAGAAAGTAACTGAGGTCTATCAGTCTGGAAAAGGTTATAAAGCCATTTCTAAAGCTTTGGGACTCCAGCGAACCACAGTGAGAGCCATTATCCACAAATGAAAACATGGAACAGTGGTGAACCTTCCCAGGAGTGGCCGACCGACCAAAATTACCCCAAGAGCGCAGCGACGACTCATCCAAGAGCTCACAAAAGACCCCACAACAACATCTAAAGAACTGTAGGCATCTCTTGCCTCGGTTAAGGTCAGTGTTCATGACTCATAAGAAAGAGACTGGGCAAAAATGGCCTGCATGGCAGAGTTCCGAGACGAAAACCGCTGCTGAGCAAAAAGAACATAAAGGCTCGTCTCAGTTTTGCCAGAACACATTTTCATGATCCCCAAGACTTTTGGGAAAATACTCTGTGGACTGACGAGACAAAAGTTGAACTTTTTGGAAAGTGTGTGTCCCATTACATCTGGTGTAAAATTAACACAGCATTTCAGAAAAAGAGCATCATACCAACAGTAAAATACGGTGGTGGTAGTGTGATGGTCTGGGGCTGTTTTGCTGTTTCTGGACCTGGACGACTTGCTGTGATCAATGGAACCATGAATTCTGCTGTCTACCAACAAATCCTGAAGGACAATGTCCGGCCATCTGTTGGTGATCTCAAGCTGAAGCGAACTTGGGTTCTGCAGCAGGACAATGATCCAAAACACACCAGCAAATCCACCTCTGAATGGCTGAAGAAAAACCAAATGAAGACTGTGGAGTGGCCTGGTCAAAGTCCTGACCTGAATCCTATTGAGATGCTGTGGCATGACCTTAAAAAGTTGGTTCATGCTGGAAAACCCTCCAACAATTCTGCCAATATGAGTGGGCCAAAATTCCTGCACAGCGCTGTAACAGACTCATTGCAAGTTATCGCAAACGCTTGATTGCAGTTGTTGCTGCTAAGGGTGGCCCAACCAGTTATTAAGTTTAGGGGGCAAACACTTTTTCACGCAGGGCCATCTGGGTTTGGATTTTGTTTTCCCTTCATAATAAAAAACTTCATTCAAAAACTGCATGTTGTGTTTACTTGTGTTAGCTTTGATTAATACTTAAATTTGTTTGATGATCTGAAACATTAAAGTGTGACAAACATGCAAAAAAGTAAAAAAAAAAAAACAGGAAGGGGGCCTACACTTTTTACATAAATGTATTTTGCCATGCTGATATTCTGAACAGGAGAATGATGGGTGTGTGATATCAATTCAGTATTAGATTTAATTCTTGAATTATTTGTAGTTCAGACGTTTGTCATTAAAATGCAGTCTGGGATTGTTTGCTCTGCCTTACAATATGACCCACCTGAAATATCTCAGAAGGCTTTTGTCAGTTTGTAGCAATGGTTTCTAGGTAGGCGGCCCACTAGGTTTTGGAGCCAGTTTTTTTCTGTCTTTCATGATGAGCTCCAGGGAAAAGCGTTCACACTTATTACCCCTGAACTTTTTTGGAGAATATTCATGTTATTTCATATATTAATGGATTCTTTTATTTCTTTCTCCCTTTCTCTCTACTTGTCAGCACACAGTTACATCTTTAATAACCTGCCGACTCCTAGGGGAAGTGCGTCCTTGAGAAGGATTTCATTAGAGCGCTCTCGAGTTCTCCGGCTGACGCACCACAATCCACACATTCTCTCCTGCAATCATCTTCCTCACGGAAGAGCGTACAGGTGCGAGGAGCTGAGCGGGACGTAAAATACTGTCATCAGCTCCTGTGAACTCCAGCCCTAGTGATTATTTAGAAGAGACATTTCCATCTGTTCCTGAATTAGATGAACTTTTCTCTAATGAAAATTATAGAAATCCATGCAAGGTTGGTTCATGGACTTTATGACTGTGTTTTGATAATCATAAGTGACCCTGGAGCACAAAACCAGTCTTACAGTAAGTGGCACAGGTATATTTGTAGCAATAGCCAAAAATGCATTGTGTGGGTCAAAATTATCCATTTTTATTTAATGGAAAAAATCATTAGGATATTGAGTAAAGATCATGGAAATTTCCTACAGCAAATATATCAAAACTTACTTTTTGATTAGTAATATGCATTGCTAGAACTTCATTTGGACAACTTTAAAGGTGATTTTCTCAATATTTAGATTTTTTTGCACCCTCAGATTCCAGATTTTCAAATAGTTGTATCTCGACCAAATATTGTTATATACTGATTTTAATATATCACTAAATTGAAATGATCTAGAAAGTTGAAAGTTTATTTGCACATATAACATTTAAAATACAACTTTGCAAATCCAATACAGTTTTTCTCAATTGCTAAAACACTATAACCAGTCTTTTGAACTAAAATTTCAAAACTATAACGCCATTTTTGAAAAAGCACACCCATTTCCCTAAACAATAAACACTATTCCCTGCTTTGACACATGAGTTATATTTGGTGAACTGTTACTGCAAAACTCTACACACAAATCCCTACATTTCTCAGTGCTTACACCATGTGGTCATTTAGAAAGCACAAGCATTCAACATTGTTCACTCAATCTGTGAAGTTTGAGCTCAATTAGCACACAATTATCCAAGTGGAAACACTAGGAGTCAAAATTTAGCACACACAAATCAGAACCTAAAAGAAGCCAAAGTCAGCTTACAGTTTTTCTCAGTCACTTTGGTGCATTTCTCAGATCAGAAATGAAATTGTCAAAACTACTTGTTCAACATCCACATCATCTAGTCTCTTGTGCACATCATAAAAAGCTTCTCATTCTTCTGATCAAGTTGTGATTGCTTTGGTACATTCATACAACTGATTAGATACATTTGTCTGCGGTTTCCCACATTATCAGTTGCTATTGTCATGTTGCTCGAAATGTATTATATACTGTAGTTCTCTGTGCAATAGTTTGACCCCTCAAAACATCAAGTCATTAGCTCATCGTATAAGTCATTACCTAAATGCAAAATTTTTGATCTAGTTGTTATAAACTGTCAATCATATATTCTACACATTTCTATTAGACTTTTTGTAAATTTGCCATGAATTATTCAAGTGAATCTTGACTTTCACTAATGAAGATAATGTATATCAACCAATGATAAAGCAGTTCTCTGAAATAGCTCAAAGGTACATCTCTTGAACCTTCAATTGGAAAGCATACTGTATATAGACAGAGGACAACGCAGGAGTTACAAAATCTGACAGTAGACTTTCTAATTTTTATTTTTACCTTTGTGCCCATATTTCTTTTTCTTTGCTGTTTCACAATGACACTGTAATGCATTTTTATTTTTTTTCTCAGACCACTAGTACAGTACAAGTGTAACTGTGAATCCTATCCAGTCTTTTTCAATCAGTATCCCACATACAGTAATGTGTAATTTTGAAGAGGAAGAGTAGGAGGTGAAAGAGGAAGAGGAGGAGAAGAAGGTGGATGACAACGACAATGTGGAAGAGACAGAGGAAGAGCAAGGGCAAGAAGACAAGCAGTCTCATATATTTTAGTTGATGAGTGCCAGGGTTGGATCAGGCATGCAAGAGGATTTTACCCCTGCTGTCTGGCCAGGGCTAATTTAGCCTGTGATGCTGAAGAGGTTCTTTGGCCTGTCCCAGACCAAAGACAGGATTCTGGGCAGAAAAATTATATTTTGTTGTTGTTTGCTGTTTTGTACTGTACTCTACAGTACATTAAATTAAGGAATAAAACACTTGCAAAGGCATAGATTTGTTGTTTTCATCATGTGAAAAGTTTTTTATTTGGATTGTTTTGGTTGTATTGTTTTGAATTTATCTCATCAGTGTGTAAAACTGTGTTGTAGTGTGTGTGTTTTTGAGGATTTGTGTGTCATGTCTGAGAGCAAAGTTTGGTTTTTCAGCAAGATTGTGTTGTTTTGAGTGGAGAGCTTCATTTTGACCTCAATATAAGAAGTTTGGGGAATTGAGTTAGGAGTTGTGGATTTGTGTTTAGAGTTTCGCAAATAAGAGGCATAATTTCAAGAAATGTGTTTAAGCAATTGAGAAAAACTGTAAAAGAAAAAATGAAAATACTGTGAAGGAGAGAGTGAGAAGACCCTGAGGTCTTATAAAACCACCTCCCCAAAATCCCATTAAATGGACAAAGTTACAGGGGTTGGACAAAAAAACTGAAACACCTGGTTTTAGACCACAGTTAGTATGGTGTTGGGCCTCCTTTTTTTGGCCAATAGTGCATTTCGTCTTTGGAATTGTCATATACAAGTCCTGCACAGCTGCCAAAGGCATTTTGAGCCATTCTCCTCTTGCAGATCAGGGGTCAGGTCACTACATGATACTGGTGTTGGAAAATGTCATCTGACTCGCTCCTCCAAAACACCCCAAAGTGGCACAATAATATTCAGATCTGGTGACTATGCATGCCATGGGAGATGTCCAACTTCACTTTTCTTGTTCATCAGACCACTCTGTCACCTGTCTTGCTGTGTGTACTGGTGCATTATCATCCTGATACATGGTACCACCTTCAGAGTAAAATGTCTGAACCATTGGGAGCACATAGTCAACGTTCACACCTGTTCTTACTGGTGGAATGTGCAGTCAGTGAAGATTGGCCACCAGGCTGCAAAAATATAGCCATGAAACCTCCAACATTATATTGGCCAGTGTTTCAGTTTCATTGTCCAACCCCACAGAGTGGTCTTATGAACAAGAAAAGTGAAGTTGGACATCTCCCATGGCATGCATAGTCACCAGATCTGAATATTATTGTGCCACTTTGGGGTGTTTTGGAGAAGCGAGTCAGATAACATTTTCCTACACCAGTATCATGTAGTGACCTGACCCCTGATCTGCAAGAGGAGAATGGCTCAAAATGCCTTTGGCAACTGTGCAGGACTTGTATATGACAATTCCAAAGACGAAATGCTCTATTGGCCAAAAAAGGAGGCCCAACACCATAATAACTGTGGTCTAAAACCAGGTGTTTCAGTTTTTTTGTCCAACCCCTGTACATGATCAAACAAGACAATAAAATCACACATCAAGCATTTAAATATAACAATCTAGCTTGTGAAAACAAAGGTTTTATAGAAACTGCATCATTAAAACTACTAATAAAAATGATCTATGTGCCATTTTTATTTTTAAAAGAGACTGAAACTCTAGGCTATGTATTTTTATGTTTATTTGAGTATAGCGATATCAGTGATGCTATAAACCTGGATGATTGGAGTGGAGTGAGCTTTCTGTGAGAAGTGCTATTTGTATGATTGCATTACATAAAATATCAAAGCCAGTGTCTTTGACAGAAAAGACAGTTGCACAATTAAAAACATGTGACAGACAGAAGTTTGTTGGGTTTGAAGTGCTAAAACAACAGATGAAGACAGAGTACAAATTCTACTCAGCTGTTTTCAACATAAGAGTTTTTTGAGCAGCAAATCAGAATATTAGAATGATTTCTAATCATGATGCAAAAAAAAAATCAGCTTTGAAATGATTGGAATAAATTACATTTTTAAATATATTCAAATAGAAAACTGTTATTTTAAATAGTAAAAATGTTTCAAAAATGTTACTGTTTTTGCTGTACTTTGGATCAAATAAATGCAGGCTTGGTGAGCAGAAGAGATTTCTTTAAAAACATAAAAAAAATCTTTCTTAAAAACTTGTAGTGGTAGTGTTTGTTCCCCAAAATGTGCATGGTTCATATGTGACCTTGGATGTAAATTGATACATCTATAAAGTTTCCACTGATATATGGTTTGTTAGGATAGGACAATATTTGAAAATCTGGAATCTGAGCGTGCAAAAAAAATCAAAATACTGAGAAAATCGACTTTAAAGTTGTCCAAATGAAGTTCTTAGCAATGCATATTACTAATCAAAAATTAAGTTTTGATATTTACGGTAGAAAATTTACAAAATATCTTCATGGAACATCCCAGCAAACACAGAACGTTCCCCTAACGTTCCCATATGGTTCCTATTTGGTTATTTTTTTCAGGAACAAAATGAGAACGTTCCCAGAACGTTCCCTGTAGGTTCTCTTTTTAATAGCTTATAAAGAACGTTCTCAGAACATTCCCTGCAGGTTATTTTTATATATTTTTTTAACCTACAGCGAACGTTCCCAGAACGTTCCCCTAACCTAAAGGGAACATTCTATTTACGTAAAGAAAACTTTCCTGGCTAACCAACAGGGAAAGTTTTAGGGAACGTTCCGGGAACCAAAAATTGTTAGCTGGGATGATCTTTATTTAATATCCTAATGATTTTTGGCATAAAAGAAAAATCGATCATTTTGACCCATACAATGTATTGTTGGCTATTGCTACAAACATACCTGCGCTACTTAAGACTGGTTTTGTGCTCCATGCTCACATATTTATTTCAGTTTTAGATTGCAATAGAAAGCTGAAAAGTGCACATGGTTTTCAGAAGCCTCTCTATAGGGTGCCTTAACAGGTAATAAAAACCTGTGCACTCATGATGGTTCTCTGAGAGCACAGATGTAGTCCCCTGATATGGATGTCTATATCCTCTATCAAGTGAAAAAAGAGCACTGAAGGAGGAGCAGAGAGCCTGTGCCAAGGAGACGCGAGCGCTGGAGGCAACAATGGGTCGAGAAATGGAAAAGCATTAGTCTAGATCAGTGGTTCTCAACCTTTTTTGGGCCAGCGCCCCCCTACCCATTATTCAGGTCCCTCACCGCCCCCCATCAAATAAATCATAGTCTAATTGTCCTCACTAAATATTAAAGTTGATTATTATTAGTATTTTGTGTTTATAATAAGGACTGTTATTATATATTTATAGTAATTCAAATGTATGGGGTCATTACAATTTTTACTTAATTCAAGGATGCATTGAATTGATCAAAAAAGACAGTGATGTACTTTTTTTTTTACAGTAAATTACATATATATATATATATATATATATATATATATATATATATATATATATATAAACGTAATAACATTCATTTACAGAGTTTTTAAGCAAAATGTTGATTTTCATTGCTACAGCTTCAGTGTTGTTGTGATGCTGATATACTTTATTGCCCCAAATTTAAAAATACTAAATAAAAATTCCTGTTTAGAACATCCAAAAGGACATTTTACATAAGTGATTTTAGTTTGTTCTGCCATTTCTGGAACTCTTGAACACCCATTTTACTGTTGTGATATGTTAGGATATTTTCAATTAGCTTTCAGTAAAAAATAATAATAATAATAATAATTATCCCTTGGAAAATACCCTTCTTTTTGAGAATTTATTGAATTCCCTTTTTTCTGAGATAGTAGACATGGTTAATTTTGTGGGTAATACCACATTTACACATGCAAATGGAAGAAATGTAAACTCTACTTTACTATATTTCACAATTTTTAGAATATTTCAAAGTTTGCTTACAAATACCTTAAATAAAACTAAGTACAACACTAAAAGTTGGGATGTTTTGTAAAATGATCAAATCTATGATTTGTTAATTCTATTTAACTTTTATTTAATTGACAACATTACAAAGAAAAGATTTCCAAAGTTTTCACTGACCAACTAACATGTATTTTATTAAATATAAACATTTTTTTAAGTAACAAAAGTGCAACACACTCCATAACAATTGGGACAGAAGAAAAATAAAAGTGAAAAGGTTATAGAATAAGCTAAACTGTTTTGAAACAGTTGACAGAAGCCAGGTGAATTGGTAATAGGTGAGGGGATCATCTTTGGGTATAAAGGAGCTTCTCAGTCTTTGCAAGCAAAGCTAGATCGTGGCTCAAAATTTGTTTATATTAACAAAAATATGTTGGCCAGTGTAAACATTGGAATTTGTTTCTTTATACTTCAGTCAATTAAATAAATGTTAAAGAGAACAAATTACCTATTCTTGATTTTATGGCATTCAGCATGATTTCTGAAAGATCATGTGACACTGAAAGCTAGAGTAATGAAGCTTAGCATAAGAGGAAAACACATTTTAAAATATATTCAATTAAAAAGCTTTTTTTAATGGTATTTTTTTTAAACAAACAAATGCAACCTTTTTAATTCATCCATTAAAAAATCGTATTTGCCTTTTTTAATAGTAATGTATATTTTATTTATAATACATAGGTTACATGCTTTTAAAATAAGCCTATCTAAACCCATAACACAGCCCACATTAACTCATACATAATTTTATTTCAAATATGAGTCACACTGAGTCCGAATATTTCGTCCGAATTTTTTGCACGTTCAAAAATAAATACCTCACGTAATGTTAATCACACTTGCACACTGCCTCCTTAATTTTCGTCCATCAAAAAAAAAAATCGGATCGGGTTTGATTTTTTGCGTTTTTCGCATCTGTAGCAAGCATTTTGAGAGGTGTTTTGACAGTTCAGAGCCACCGTACAAGCGAACGCCAAAATCCAGAATTGCGTCTGTCAAATTCATTCACTTTGTCCCGCAGCACAAAGCACTGTAAAGGTCTTACGCTGAGTTCCCAAATAAATTAGTGGTCTTCTTTAATATGTGGCTCCAGTAATGCTAGCAAAGCATTACAGATTACTGACATCCTGAAATAAACTTTGAATCACCCAGGATAATCCCGCAGTTTATTAATAAGGAGGTGCGCCTTAAAAGTATTTCCTCATTCCTCTATATCTGTTTCTCTTTTTAAGAAGAGAGTGGACAACAACATCGTTCTATTTCGTGTTGTTTTGCGTTTTTTTTTTCACAATGGATGAATTAATACCCATCGGACTTTCTGTGTGTGACGAATTTTTAGGATTATGAATACGAAAAAACGCACACGAAAATTTTGGACTCTGTGCAATGCCTTTAACACTGCTACACTGGCCGCGAACGACGCAACAAGTTGCGTTAAAGCACATAGATCCCGTTATAATCTGTCATTCAGTAACTGAGCGCGAGCGCTACAGTAAACGCATTCCGCGCGCTTATGCTGCAGACAAGATGACAAATAGATAGCCTATAGAAAGTGCGCTTTGATGCATCCAGTGTAGAAATGGCATTAGGATGTGGCAGACCGTTTTCTTCTGCAAGTTTCAGCTCAAACATATTCGGTTTAAACTCGTCTTAATCAAACGCCCCCCAAAACCACCTCAGCGCCCCCCTTTCAAAATTATTGCTTTCAGCGCCCCCCGATGCTCTCCCAACGCCCCCTGGGGGGCGGTACCGCCCCCGTTGAGAAACACTGGTCTAGATGAACTCTAGAGATCTAGAGACGGCAATTACGTGCCCTCACAAAGCAGCGGGCTGCAGAGGCATTATGGGTAGCTGAGACTCCCTCTGCTTTATCACACAAGTCTTTGTGGCAGCCAACAAAACAAGCACCAGCTGCTTATTATGGACACACACATTGAAATAAAGGCGTGTTCAAGTGTTTGTCCAGTGACAGGCAAAAATAATGTGGTCTGAAGAGAGGGAAGGACAAAGAGACCCCTCCATGTGTGTCAATGTGTGCAGCACACGCCAAGCTGAGAACTCAATGCCGTAGGTGTGACCCATAAGAGGATCTCATTAGTCTGAGCTTTAAGCAATGGGAATTCTGGGAACTTTCCCTCAGGGAAAGAGAAACACTTTTAAGGATAGTTCACTTCCTGAACAAAAAATTACAGATAATTTACTCACCCCCTTGTCATACAAGATGTTCAGGTCTGTCTTTCCTCAGTCAATAAGTAATTAGGTTTTTAAGGAGAACATTTCAGGATTTTTCTCCATATAGTGGTCTTCAATGGTGCTCAACAGATTGAAGGTCCAAAATGCAGTTTCAATGCAGCTTCAAAGGGCTCTAAACGATCCCAGCTGAGGAATAAGGGTCTTATCTAGCGAAACGATCGGTCGTTTTCTAAAAAAAGAACAATTTACATACTTTTAACCACAAATGCTTGTCTTGCACTACGTCGACCTCACTCACACACAAAAGTACCGGCCCAGTGTTTACAAAGCGAACGTGCAAAGAAAGTCAAATGCCCTTTACAAAAAAAAAAAAAAAAGTAAAACAACGTCAGATGATTTTAAAGCTGGAGTAGAAAATGAGATGGATTTTCGCCTTACTCTACTTTTTTGAACCAAACTACACAAGCAAAGAACTAACATGACTTTTCCAACGTGATTACATAATGCATGAAGACATGTACGCGCATCGCAGAGCTAGTGCAAGACGAGCATTTGTGGATAATTTTTTTTTTAGAAAATGGCTGATAGTTTCACTAGATAAGACCCTTATTTCTCACCTGGGATCATGTAGAGCCCTTTGAAGCTGCATTGAAATTGCAATTTGGGCATTCAACCCTTTGGCCACCATTGAAGTCCACTATGGAGAAAAATCCTGGCATGTTTTACTCAAAAACAGTAATCAGGATCTACTAAAGACGCGCAGTGAAGAATTAGTGCTGAAAAGGTGTGGACAAACTTATTTTTGCACCTGACCTTATTGAATATGAATTTTTAGGGGTTTCTCTTTCAGACGCAAAATTTATATTTATCATTTTTTTGATCCACTTCAAATGTTGACGCCTATATTTTGCGCTTGAAATGGCTGCAATTATTTGTTGTTAGGAGGAGGCACCGCAGAGAACCGGGAGCGCATGGTAGAAAAGAGGATTTTTCCTCACGTAATTTATTTGGAATGCCAGAAGAACACATTATCCCAACATATTGTCTGCCAAGCCATGTTATTTTTAATTTGCTTCAGGAAATAAAAGACAATTTGGAACCCTCAACACCAGGTCTATCAAAACTTGACCTCCGGTTCTTTTCAACGTACTGTGGATTCTTTATTCTTTATTTGCGACTACGCTAATTTGCGCTGTGATTGGTATATTGCATTGGCCAATATGTACATTAGATGTTGTGTCTGAGTTTTTTTAATTTGCACGTTGTTAGTAAATCACCCGCAGAAATTTCCACGCCCATCGGCACTGTTTTGGAATTGTGCTCTCACGCTAATTTGCCCTGTTTAGTAAAACTGGCCTTAAAGACACTACACATATTTTCCCAGATTTGTACTCCTTTTTGCAGTTCATATGAGCTGACACTAGTTGATAAGTCAGAGCAAGTCATCATTTTTTGGCCAGGAGGAACTGGCAAACTTCTTTAAAAAATAGTGTAGTACATGGTGGTCTACAAACTTGAAACCAGGATATCAAACATGCACCAAGATGCTTCAAGAAGCCAGTCAGAGGTGGTTTCTGGCTGTCTAATCTACTCTATCTTAGTCACTCATATCTTAGGTACCAGTTGACCAGATTGTGCAACACTATTGAGGAATAAATGTGTGAGTGATTTCAGCAAGATAGGGGAGTGTTTAAGAGGGGAGTGCAGGTGTCATATGGGGCGTTGTGGAGGACTGTATCTTTCCCCCCTCAGGGATTTTCCTTTGGGGCAGTCCTGCAATGAGTCCTTGAAGCAAGTCTTTGGGCAAGTGCAGGCTATTGATGCTCTACCCCTGTTTGTCAATAATTAATGATGTATCGAGTGGCGCTGGACACTCAGACGAAAGAGCTATGCAGCCCAATTGTTGATACCAAAGAGCCGCTGGGAAATGCCATTTCAAACACATCTTAATCTGATTACAGTACATTTAAATATTACAATAAAGTGTGTGATGGCTTGCCTAGTCCTGGACTAAATTACAAGTCTGAGCGGTTTCAACTGAAGTAAACTAGCACTGACTGATCTTACAATATACCAGTGCCTTAATTTTGTCTCAAGTTGCACACCAGTGATGTTTTTTTTCTAAGGCACGTTTATAAAAAGTACTTAAATGTCTTAATTGAACTATGGCCTAATCCTGGTTTAAACTAAGCCCTGTCTATAAAACCAGGCTCAAAGGTGCTGTTGCGCCCTATTCCTTTAATCAAGATCCTCTTCAGATAAAATGAACCTCATCAGACCATTAGAACTTTGTTTTAATCTTAGTTGGCTGTACGCACACATCTGCAAAAAGTGTTTTCTGAGTAATCACCCATTTGGGGAACCCAAAATAAATCCCTAGATACAACTGGATGAGTATAAGTACAGTATCTGGGCTTCCACTTGAGTCAAAGACAAGTGTGTCTCCAAACTGACAAGACAGCAGCATTCTTAGCTTGCCTGAGACCAAAGCCCAAGACCAAACAGTAGCTGAGACAGTTCCTGTGCCAGGAACAAAAGGTGCTATTTGAGCATCACTAGCTTGACTGATCTCACTAAAGAGGGAGCACCAGACAAGAATTTAAACTAGGGTTTAAACTGGGCCTTGTTGAACTTCTCTCCTTGTTGACTTCTCTCTCTTTTGTTTAATAGAGAGATGCAGACGTGTTGTCTCAGGGCGTTGAAGGGGAGGAGCCCCTGAACACCAGAGCTGTAGAAAAGCAATGTCTGGCCATCAAAAGGATTCCTCACTTGCCTATAACATCTTTTCGAACCATTCAGGTTTTTTCTTTCCATTAAATAATATCTCAGTGCATCTCTCAGTCCTAGCTTTCTCCTTTCAGTTTGTCTCAACTTATGAATGGAACCTACAGTAAAGAAGAAGTTCTCTTAAATCGGATTTTTCATACAGTACTCTGTATAAAAGTACTCTATGTGACCATCCTTGAAACACACTTCAGCTTCTGCAACGCTTCAGAAAACCCACTGTGGACTCAAGAGACAGAAATCAGACTGGAATTGATCACTATTGAATGGTTCACATACTAATGCTTTCATTTTTCACAGCTCCAGGTCCCATGAATGGTGAGGAAATGAATAACCTTAATACAAAGTGACTCTGTAGTAATCAGTCAGAGTTTCACTGCATGTCAATTACTCTTACATGTGAAAGGACGGTGGCAGGAGCGTTAGAGGTGACTGCGGTAAGACATAAGTCACACAAACCACGTGGGCAACAGCCTTCGCTTCCGCAGACCACCACAGCCAGACACCAACAAAAGAAAAAAAAGATGTGGTAAGGAATTAAGGCTTGCACTGTGGTTCGACTGCATGAATTTCAAGCGGTGAGATGATTTTGTACGAGTCATTAAATCACACACAGCGTGTCACTTTCATGAGGCACTCACAGTGACACTCTCATGCTCTGCAATTTCCTGTTTTAGTGGAAGAGCGAGGCGTACTGTCATTAATTCACACTTTGCCGTTGTTTGGAGGCCATGGACTGCTTGAAATGAGACAGTGATGGTACTTAAAATCTCTCTCCTCACCAGCAGTCTTTGGCTCTCATTCATGACCAAACTGAAAATATGGAAGAAAAATAAATGATCATTTTTAAAGTCATTGAACACTCATCATATGGAATAATAGTATGAGATGTATGTCAGTGAGAGAGAACTCATTCCATCTAAAGATGGTGATATGGTGTGTAATGCCACTACACTGGGCTTGAGTACAGACATGAATCCAATGAGGCCACCAAAAAAAAAGCTTGCACCCAGAGTTAGAAAGTACATGTAATATCACTACATTTTCAAATTAACTACTTCACTATATAGTGCATGCATAATTATTAGGCAGGTTTTTTTACGGATAAACCAGGCCAAAAAAGAGATTTAACTCTCAAAAATGAATAATTGCCCATGAGAAATATTCAAAACTAACAAATTAAGGTATGACCATTGGACAGCGGAATGCTCCTTGGGTTAACACGGTCAGAAAACAGGTGAAAAAAAGACATTAACTGCAAAAGAATTAAGGTGAGATTAAGGTAAGATTTTTAGTCCATCTCTGATAGGAACTGCCTAAACCTACTGCCAGATTCTGAAAGATAAATTCTTGAAAGGTACAAGAGGATGAGATGCTGGTCCTTCAAGAATCAAAGAATCAATCTCAACTTATCTGTCTATAAAACCTATAATAAAACAGTCATGTATTTCACAATACTTGTTATTCTTATTAAGTGAGGGTCATTTTAAAGATTTTTTTTTTACTTAAGTCCAATTCTGTCCAATGGTCATGCCTTAACTTTGCAATTTCTGCATTAGTATTGCATCTGTCATGGTATACGTGTGAGGAAGGAAGGCGCACAAAGGCGAAAGTTGAATGACAAAGACTGTACTATAATAGAAACCAAGAGGGTGCACACAACAATGAGACCGGACACAAAGCATAGAACTCGAACAACTAATAAATGGTGGCTAATGATACACAGAGAGTGAGGGTGATTAACTAATAATGACTTGACGAGGACAGGAACAGGAACAACCAAATATGGGCACATGAGGGTTGTGACAGCATCCTTCTCATGGACATTTAATCATTTTGAGTTAAATCACTATTTTGGCTCATTGTATCTGTAAAAGAAAAAGAAAATCACTTCCAGCCTTTATTTACAATTACATATCACTTGTCAATGATTAAAAACAAACAAACAGATTATATTTGTGATTGTTTAGAATTTTAATGTATTTTAATATTGATGTGAATTTTTTTTTAATCAGTGAAAACTAGATTAAAAAAGAATTCAGGCAGCCTGTTCAATTAACAACTACACTCTTAAAAATAAAGGTGCTTTAACAGGTTCTTCACAGAGATGCCATAGAAGAACCATTGGTAACACTTTACAATACGTGTGCACACGTGTGCATTAATTCATGTTTAATTAATGCACAGATAATCACAAGTTAATGTATAATTTTTGAAGAACTAAACTATTTATTAATGATTACTACATTAGCAACTAATAAACATTCTGTATGATTCATAGATTAAGTAATCAATAAATTGTTATTAGTTAAATGTGTCATAATGTATTAATTCCCTAATAATCCCTTTTATTAACTAATTGTGTAAATTAATGTATTAATTACCAAAATGTGTTCAAGCCATGTATTTCAACTTGCAGTTGTCTGCTTTAATTAATCATTAGCTATAACTATATTACTTAACAATTAGTTCATAGTTCAGTGCCTCAATAAGTAAAGTCATCACATAATGATATCTTTACAAATCATTAGCTAATGAGTAATTAAAGAAGACATCTGGAAGCTGAAGTACATAGCTTTGACCACTGTGGTAACTAACACATGAATTTACACTATTAGTTAATAAAATAAGTTATTATGGAATTAATACATTATGGCACAATTAACTAATAACAATTTATTGATTACTTAATATATGAATCATACAGAATGTTCATTAGTTGCTGATGTAGTAATCATTAATAAATAGTTTAGTTCTTCATTAATTATACATTATCTGTGCATTAATTAAGCATGAATTAATGCTTGTTTGTGCACACGTATTGTAAAGTGTTACCAAACCATTTTTTGTTCCACAAAGAACCATTCAGTTTAAGGTTATTTAAAGAACCATCTTTTTTCTTACGTTTTAATAATCTGAAGAACCTACTTTCACCACAAAGATCCTTCAGGTTCTTCAGATGTTAAAGGTTCTTTATGGAACCATTTAGACAAAACAGGTTCTTCTATATGGCATCGTGAAGCAGCTTTATTTTTAAGAGTGCACCAAAGTGCAGACTTTCACAATTCTGTTTAGTTAGTTTATTAACATGGACTTTTAGTTTGTTTTCACTAGTTTCCTGTCTTCCTTTGTTCACTTTTTAGTTGTCGCAAAATGTATTTAATCAGTACAGGTGTTTATCATTACTTCCCTTGTTTGCCTTGTATTTAAGATGCTCTGCTTCACTTTTTAGTTTTCTGGTGTTGTTTGTGTTTTGTGTAACTGTCTTGCAGATTGGCTATCCTTAAATATGCATGTAAAGCATGCAATGCTTTTTTGACATGGAAATACTAAAAATAGTTAAGTTTTACTAAGAACTGCAAATAAGGACATACCATTAAATGCAATGCAATCTAATGTAATGCTGTCTTTTTGCAACAACATTTTGCCTTCAAAACATTCAACATCTGATTGAATCTTAAATTGTATTTTTCAGACAGTACTGTATAAAAGTACTCTGTGAACACGCTTGTAACACACTTTAGCTTCAGTTTCTCCTTCTACAGTCCTGCTGTAGTGTACTTCTGCTACCCTTCAGAAACCCACTGTGGACTCGAGGGACAGAAATCAGACTGCAGTGGAAATGATAATCTGCAACAAAATTTCTATTAGCTTCAAAGCATTCAACATCTAATCTAATAAAGCATCTTGAGGTAATCTGTTCATGATCTTTGAAAACCAGGCCTGCCAATTCTCATGCAGCTGACACTGTTCTCACGCTCTCACATCTAACATTTTCTCACGCTGTGCCGTTTTCTCATGTAATGCCAGTGAGGTTTGTCTGCATGAGTTCCTGTTTTTTTTTAAATTATATTTACAACATACAGTATAGTTGAGAAAACTCAGGTGAGAAAGAACTATGCCGTCTTTCTGAATATCAGCATAACTGCAAATGTGCGTTTCTATTACAGATTTGCGCTATTTTTGGTGCTATTTTATAAATGTCGATTAAAAAGTATTGCAAAATCACGGCATTTCTATTAACCAATGTTATGCGACTAAAACGTAATTTTTTCCTCTCGCAA
Organism: Garra rufa; assembly: GCF_049309525.1. NCBI lineage: Eukaryota > Metazoa > Chordata > Actinopteri > Cypriniformes > Cyprinidae > Garra > Garra rufa. Next base: position 736,238 of record NC_133373.1, on the reverse strand, counting down.
TAAGATTTTTGTGGGATTTTGGCTATATTTAATCGAATGTGACCTGTAAATGCGAAAAAAACGTTTCCATTGCGGTTTTGCAAAATATTTCTTTTTCGAGTAGCCTGAAAAACCTCATGCGAGCGTAAAACTTTTTTGCGACATATTGGAGTTTTTGCACAATTAACGCGTTTCCATTAGCCGTATTTTAAATTCGCAATTTCAATTTGCACAATTTAAATGGTAATGGAAACGCAATTATTGACAATCTTTAAAGAGACTTAAATTATTAAGTTATATTCTGAAAAGGTGTTGCTCATCGTTGCACTGGTGTTATTGTGTACTTAATATAACACCAAAACTGTGACTCCTGAATTCAGAACCTGATTTGATTTGACTTGACATGATTTAAAGTGAACTGACATGACAGAAACCCATAAGGCTTGGCTCTTTCCTATCTTTATCGTGAGCTGAGAGGTTGATGATTGGATTGGTTGTTGTAAGATACAGCATGAAGTAAAGTGCTTTGTCATTTTCAGTGCTGATTTAAGTTGTAATTTACTCACATGTGATGGAGTGAAGTAATTAGCTAAATCTTTCTTCTTCTAATTGGTATCATTAGCTCGTTGTTAGTATCTTGCTGTGTCATATTTTCCTCAACATGATGTTTCAGTTGTCATTTAATGATCATTCTGATGCATCTTTTTTACATTAAAAACAACAACAATGAACATTTTCATCAGTAAAGAGGGTTTCTTTCTATTGACTAAGGAAGTAAGCTGGAATCCCACTTGACAAATGAGCACACAGACAGAGCAGAACTACCAGAGCCGTGTTATCATTTGATTTTCTAGTGCTTTATTTATTTACATTCCCTCTCCGTTTGCTAAAATCTCTCCAGGGCCAAAGCCGAGAGCGGCCTTTCTGTCCTTGTTAGTGTGTTTGGAGCAGAGGACGTGTGACCGAACCCTTGGCTGCACTGTCTGCAAACTTTCTAACAGTCGTGGCATGCTGGGAAAAAGCAGGGACTGCGAGAAACAGTCCTAGTGTTGATCTAATAAGAACATCTTTCCCCAAAATCTCATTACCTCACAGTTTAATGCACTGATATCAAGCAGTCTTTAACTCTCTCAGCCAAAAAGCACAAAAGTAGAGAGGCAAAGCTTTGTCATTAGTGATTCTTATTAAAACACAAAAGTGACATGCACAGAGGAGCCAGTGGTAAAACCCTGTCAAATGAAAAAGTAATAACAATAAATCCATGCGAAATTTAAAGGCTCATTCATTTTCCGCTTTGCCGAAGCTCAACTGATCCGAGAGACTTCTGCTGGAGAGAAACACTTGCTCAGATCATAAATGACTTTTGAAGAATTTCCCTGTGCATTTCATCTTAACGTCAGGAAAAGGAAAGCGCCGATCCTGATCTACATATGCGTCTATGTTCGTGCAAATCATTCCTGATGCAGCTTCACCCACAGCAGAAGTGAATATAAGGTTTTTTTTCATGCATCTTTGTAAATAGCCTTTCTTAATAATGTGCTTGTTGGCAAGTTTCGCCGATAAACACAGCTAAACACAGCTAAAGTAAATTACAGCTCGTAATCCCTCAGCAGAGAGGGGCGGGCCGAGCAGAGCTCATTTGCGTTTAAAGGGCCCATGCAATAAAATGAGTTGATTTAGACAAAGGGTGTTATTTTACACTACTATTGATAATATTTAACCAAAGAATAATAAAGACTTTTCATTAAGACCCTAAAGAATCATAGGCACTTGTGTAAAATGGGCATCCGATGACCCTTTTAAATTAAAGTTGTTGTTTTTTTGTTGTAAACAATCGCTAGGATTCATTTCTCCATATTTAGGTCACCATTTCAGAACTCTTCACACAAGCAATTTTTAGCTTGAAACTGCAGTATCACAGAGCTAGACACGATGAGCATTTGTGGTTAAAAGGTGTATAAATTGTAAATTTAAAGAAAATAACCGATCGTTTCGCTAGATATGACCCTTCTTCCTCAGCTGGGATCATTTAGAGTCCTTTGAAACTGCATTTAAACTGCATTTTGGAAGCTCAAACTCGGGGCACCATAGAAGTCCACTATATGGAGACAAAAACTGATGCCTGAAGAAAGACATGAGCATCTTGGATGACAAGGGGGTGAGTAAATTATCTGTAAATTTTTGTTCTGGAAGTGAACTAATCCTTTAAATCAAGTCATTCTTCCGTAACACTAAAGAATGTCACCCAACAAACATTCTTTGACACTGACATAAAAACCCCACTAACAACTGCAATTATGTAATGTTTTCTTTCTCAGTGTTTTTTACAAAGCGAGACAGACATCTCCCAGTTGTGTAGAATTCACTGCAGTGCATATAACAAGAATAAATCAAACATGATGCAATATGCTTCCATATGTTTTAGGTCATTTTTTGCCACTAAGTGGTTCAAAACATGAGAGTCTGTATACAGCATCCACCGACACAGAAACAATAAGCAATGCTCATCAAGAGGCATTCAGGATGGACATTTGATCATGTGGATTCTGGTGAAAGGTGGTGGAAGGAAAAGTGACACCATAACCACTCAGTGACAGCAAAGGAGTGGTTAAATCCCACAATGTCCCATACAATAACAAACGTTGGCTGACGTCTGCCCACAGCATCCCTTTCCTCACCTGGCACGACTCTTCCATAGAGCTCATCCAGGAATGAAATGAGATGTTCAGTGTTGTATGGCCCAATTAGCGGGCCGTGTAACAGCAGTCCATCAGTGAATATTGCTGCACACATTGTGATGTTGGCATCCCACTAGTCCGGCACATCCACTGTGGCTCTTTTCCCAATTACATTCCTCGCTGCTGAGTTTTGGCCTAGTTGAAACCATCCTTTTCCACAAAGATGAACATGTGGGTGTTTTTCCTGACTCTCTAAAATAAATCCACAAGGCTGCAGTCGAGCTAGGCTATTATGGTAGTTTGCATTATATCGAAAAACAACCTTGCGCACCTCTGCCCTAATCTTACCTGGACATATTGGCTCCGGAGTCGTTTGACTCATCCAATTCAAAGGAGATAAGAGCACAACGACTTTTATCAGGAATCTAGAAACAGATGTTATGCTTTCAGTTAAAGGGATGGTTCAGAGTAGATTTGACTTCATTGCTATGCACTCCGAAGCCCATGTAAATACCCCATCCGAAAGCTTTTTTACCTTAGTCAAACATTGAGGGAGATATCAGAGTTTTTCGAATGGCTTGCTACTGCTGTACATGGTACGTGTGATGTATCTCGTAAATTGCACCACTAAACGTGCACATAATCTGACCAAACTTCTACAGTAGTGTAAATAGGGTATGTACTCACAAAACGCTGCATCGGAAAATTTGTAAGTCCACCATGAGTGTTTTAAAAACAACTTTTACCCGATCCCTACTAGTCTCAAAAACTACAAGTCGACGTCACTTCCCTGGTTTGGGAAAAGCACGTAAAAGTCCTCCTACATCTGTGTGCATGTAAACTTGTAGGTGGACTTTTACGTGCTTTTCCCAAACCAGGAAAGTGACGTAGATGTGTCGCCATTTGTAGTTTTTGAGACTAGTAGGGATCGGGTAAAAGTTGTTTTTAAAACACTCATGGTGGACTTGCAAATTTTCCGATGCAGCGTTTTGTGAGTACATAACCTATTTACACTACTGTAGAAGTTTGGTAAGATTATGTGCACGTTTAGTGGTGCAATTTGCGAGATACATCACACGTACCATGCACGGCTGTAGCAAGCCATTTGAAAAACTCTGATATCTCCCTCAATGTTTGACTAAGGTAAAAAAGCTTTCGGATGGGGTATTTACATGGGCTTCTGAGTGCACAGCAATGAAGTCAAATCTACTCCGAACCATCCCTTTAAGTTCACACTGTTGCTGATCAGTCTCTCTTAGCTGGGGTCTGAAAAATAAAAAAGTAAAAGTAATTTATCAAAATGACCGGACTGACTGACATTGGATGAAAACAAAACTTTAGCTGAATTAAGATGGATCATGACACTGTCATCTTCTGTAGATCTGTTTTACAGCTGAATCACATCTAGCAGCTGATTGTTTATAGCTGAAATTAACTAGTTTGAATTGATGTTATTGATATCGATCTGAATATTGATCAGTGTTATTGATCTAAACTGAACCAACACTGACCTGACTTGATCTGAATAACGACACTAATGTCTTTAAGAGCTGATTTGCAGCACAGTTTCATTATCGATTCTGCTATTTTTCTCTTTATCTCTGTGAAGACACTTTGGCACAATCTGAATTGTATAAAGTGCTATAGTAATAAAGGTGACTGGACTTGACTTCCAAATGTTGTCTGTCCCAAATCCTTGTGAATTTAAAGGGAATAGTTTAACCCAAAAATGAAAATGTGATGTTTATCACCAGGGCATTCAAGATGTAGGTGACTTTGTTTCTTCAGTAGAACACAAACGAAGATTTTTAACTCAAACTGTTGCAGTCTGTCAGTCATATAATGGCAGTCAATGGGAACCACAGCTTTGAGAGTCAAAAAAACATACACAGACAAAACCAAATTTAACTATACTATTATACATTGAGGTCTTAACACACAAAACAATTGGTCTGTGCAAGAAAACGAACAGTATTTATATTATTTTTTACCTCTGATCCACCGCAATGTCCAACTGTCCTGAGCACGTTCACAACAGCCGGAGCAAGACAAAGAGCAAGCGACAATAATAATGATTCAGTCAATCAGGCTCAAAAGCTGTTGGGAGTTGGTGAGAAGTCAACACAAATTATATAAATACTGTTCAGTTTTGTGTGTTAAGACCTCAGTGTATCACCACGAGCCGCAGGGTTTAATTTGGTTTTGTCTGTGTATGTTTTTTTGACTCTCAAAGCTGTGGATCCCATTGACTGCCATTATATGACTGACAGACTGCAACGGTTTGAGTTAAAAATCTTCATTTGTGTTCTACTGAAGAAACAAGATGCCCTGGGGGTAAGCAGATAAACATCAAATTTTCATTTTTTTGTTTGAACTATCCCTTTAATTACATTATTTCTGATGACCATATCAATGATTGCAGTTTCCTCCTTTGAAAATCCAACCTCTCCCACTTGTGGGAGGAAATGTTGTGTCCTAAGCAGAAATTGCACACAATTGGACTTGGAAGATTTGCTCAATTTCCTATACTGTAATGTCAGACGCCCTTGCAGAATCCACACCTTATGACAGAAATTCTCACAGCTGATGCCACTGTTGAGACTTGCAGATTTGTCTGCTTTCTCAGACCAGCCTCTCTTCACTGATAAACTGTGATTTATTGCATGATCAATTATATTATCCCTAATCACATCTGAGACTCCAGCTCTTCCACCAGCCACTCTTCTTCCTCTGTCAGACACTTCTCTGTCTCATGAGACCATGATTACACTACAGTACAAAATTATTCCTAAGCAAACAGACAAACAGCTGCTCCTGAGCATCTGAAAGGCTCTGTCCAGTCCAAATAAAAAGGTGCATAAAAAGGAAAAGGCTCGACACGGTTGCAAGTTTACTGCTCGATCCCTAAAGGGGCGGTGGATCTTTGGGCACATTGCCCAACCAGTGTCTCAGGACAATGTGAGATATGCTGGGACAAACTTAATGCACGTTTCTCTAACAGAGAGCGCCTGCAGGTCCGCAACCCTCTTAATGGATGCCAGAATTATTGCAGTGGGGTTCAGCACTGACTGGGGATACTCTGCCATAAGACACAATGTTTGTATATGTGTTTAAGTATAATATTTGATATTTGGATTTATTTGGCTTTTATGGCTCACATAGTCTGATATAGTAAGAATGTGTAGGAAAAACAGATTTTTTAGTGGCCCAAAATTTGCAATTTGGTGCAGATGCTAATATGATGAAATTTTGGCAGCTTATACAGTAAAAAAAAAACATGAGATCTTTATAACAGTAAACAGATGACATAAAAAGATTTCAGTCGTCACTCTGTGTCTCTCAATAATACATTTTAGTAAAATGAGATTGAAATAATCCCAACATAATGCAATGTAATCCAATGATGATTGAGAGATGGAGTAATAAACTTTCCTCAAAAGGTGTGAGATGTTTTTGGAGGTTGGGAAGATCATTCCTCCACTGAAGAACAGTGAAAGTAAAGCTTCTGGAAACAAACGTTCCTCAAAAGATCCTGATGATCAGATTTGAAACTAGAAATGATTGATGGAGAATCAAGTAAAGCCAAGCTGCTTCAGTCCAGGAAGTGTTCATCTGGAAATATGACTACAGTTATTCTGACGTTTACTTGATGAAAATCAGTCATCAATCATTTGGCAGCAAAAAGACATATGAAGCACCAGCAGGTGGACGTTTGTACAATTAGATTAAAAGACGTTTTACTTGATAAAAGATGAACTATCAAAACAAATGACCGAAGGCTTGCAGCATATTGTGGGCGACAAGTTTTTCAGCAAAGTTTTGATCATGTTGATCATTTAGGGGCCATAAAAAATTGTGTAACATATGTAAAAACAAAGGTGCTTCAAAAGGTTCTTCAAGCGATGCCATAGAAGAACCATTTTTGTTTCCACAAAGATCCATTCAGTCAAAGGTTCTTTAAAGAACCATTTCTTGCTTATGTTTTTAATAATCTGAAGAACCTTATTTGCCAAAAGGAACCTTTTGTGAAACAGAAAGGTTCTTCAGATGTTAAAGGTTCTTTATGGAACCTTTTAGACAAAAATGCTCTTCTATGGCATTGCGAAGCACCTTTATTTGTAAGAGTGTATATATCTCAGCATGTACTCTTGTCTGAGGGGTTAAATATGAGAGCTTACGGTGTTCAAAGTGTTGCGGTGACAACACTAAATGCTCCTGACGGAAACGGACCCACAGACCTGCTCTTCTGTGGCTCTGAGCAGCGAGGACACTCGTTTTTGACCCTCGGGTCCCACTCTGATGAAGCTGGGTGTCAAAGGGCCCAGAGAGGCTGGCGGAGGCACAGGAATTGCCAGACTGGAGCAATGAGGCTCAAAAGCAAACCTAACAGCAAACCACCAGATGTTTTGTACATGTCACATGTAAACTTGACAAATCAGCATCCTAATTCTGGCAAACAAACCTTCATTTCCCTCAACACTGCCTAGAAATAAAAAGGAGAATAGCTCTAAGAGGCCCAAAAGTGCTCTGTTTGAAGTCATGTAACTTACCTTTTCTTTCAGAATTACATGAATGGTTTTTGAATAAATGAGTTAATGCCAGTGTTGTTGTTGTTTTTTTCACTGATTAGCTGTTAAAAGCTCTTCTTGTGGAATGAAACCATAAATCAGATTGATAAATATCTTTTCGGTCAGGATTGTGCAGAGATGTCATGAGAGATTTGAGATGACTTTTGATGACTTGATGTTTTCAGCTGAAATCGTCTCAGAAACGGAGCATGTGATTACATTCTGATGAGCGATTATGAAGATTTATTTCTTTAGAATGACTTGCACTGATGAATCATTCTCAGTCAGAGGACATGAAGTAAATAAGAAAGTCATTTTTTCAGAATGCATGTCACCTCAGGATCCGGTCATGATCAGCATGGCACTTTCTGTAGCAGGTTTAATCAGAAAGATCACTCAGAGGCCGGATGTATTGAGAGAGTTCAGACCTTACTGAGACGTGTCAGATCCGATCACAGTAGACAGTCTGACTGACATTCTGACGCCCGTTTGACCTCTGACCTCTCTCTCACGGGTTATGATTGACAGAAATACTTTAGACACACTCTACAGACAGACAATCTGAGCCAAGTGCATATCTGGTGTCTTTGGATCTCAACACAAATGTGGTACCAATGATGAGTGGATGCCAGTAACATCAAATGCCATTGGTCCATGCATCTTGTGAACAAAACTTCTTAAATTAAAGAAAGAATTGTCAGTGAATAATGCCTTTAATATCAGCTCGTTTTGCTTTAGGAGACCTGGAATATAACACAAAAAAAGAGACTAATGATAACATAACTTTATGAAGCTTTCAGTCATTTTTGGAGCAATTCATTGTACAGTGAGGGAAAAAATTATTTGACCCCCTGCTGATTTTGTATATTTGCCCCACTGACAAAGAAATTATCAGTCGAATTTTAATGGTCAGTTTATTTGAACAGCGAGAGACAAAATAACAAATTGTTACGTAAAAACGTATAAATTAATTTACATTTTAATGAGTGAAATAAATAAGCACTTTCTGGCTCCCAGGTGTCTTTTATACAATATATAGTGCTCCTAATCGAAGTTTGTTAACTGTATTAAAGACACCTGTCCACAGAAGCAATCAATCAATCAGATTCCAAACTCTCCACCATGGCCAAGACCAAAGAGCTGTCCAAGGATGTCAGGGACAAGATTGTAGACCTACACAAGGCTGGAATGGCCTAGAAAGAAAGCACATGTACAGCCCGTCTGAAGTTTGCCAATCAACATCTGAATGATTCAGAGGAGAACTGGGTGAAAGTGCTGTGGTCAGATGAGACCAAAATCTAGCTCTTTGGCCTCAACTCAACTCGCCGTGTTTGGAGGAGGAGGAGGAATGCTGCCTACGACCCCAAGAACACCATCCCCACCGTCAAACATGGAGGTCAAACCTTGGGTGAGAACCATTGAAAATGGATGGTGGATGGGTATTCCAGCATGACAATGACCCAAACACATGGCCAAGGCAACAAATTGGATTAAGAGAAAGCACATTAAGGTCCTGGGGTCCGTTCTTCGTACCTCGCTTACTACATCCAGGATCAAATGACACATCCAAGATCAAATCATCGCGCTAACTATGAGCTCGCTATTCCGGTTCTCCGAACGCACCTGTTGTTGATGATCAGTATAGCTGGATGAAGTTATTTGAGATCACTGGGTGGCTTAAAAGGGGCTACGTATCGATAGTAGAAACATTGATGGGCAACTCTTTGATTGGTCGGCGAACATGACGAAGGAGCTCGCTCAGTATTTTTCTGCAGCAGAGCAAGAACTCTTGATTGAGGGATTTCAGGAGTTTCAGAGTTTAATTAAAACGCAAGGGAAAACTGCAAAGGCTGGAAAAGCAAGGAGAGAGGGCTGGCAAAAAGTAGTGAACAAATTAAATACGTTAATGCTGCCCATGTTACATGTTTTTTCCTTGATATGTTATTTTATTTATTTTTTTATTTTTTTATACACTACCGTTCAAAAGTTTGGGGTCAGTAAGACTTGCAATAGTCTTTAAAGAAGTCTCTTATGCTCATCAAGACTGCATTTATTTAATTAAAAATACAGAAAAAACAGTAATATTGCAAATTGTTTTTACAAAATAAAATAATGTTTTTGTTTTTTTAATATATTTTAACATACTTTGAAATAGAATTTATTCCTGTGATGAAAAGCTGAATTTTTATCAGCTGTTACTCCAGTCTTAAGTGTCACACGATCCTTCAGGAATCATTCTAATATGCTGATTTATTATTAGAATGATCAATGTTGGATAATATCAACAGTTGTGCTGCCAAATATTTTTTGGAACCTGTCATATATATATACACTTTCTTGCAAGATACTTTTCTTTTCCCACGTGAGTCAGTCCGCGTCAGTCGTGCTCTTTAACCAATCAGATGTGACCTCGCCATTTCAACCAATCATAACCCGCCAGGAGCGCAGCCTAAATCCTGTTTACATGAAATAAACCTGCTCCCGAGCAGGTTTAAGCTTGCGCACCTGTTGCTATGACAGCAAGTCCAGGATGAGCTTCGAAGAACCGAGCGATCCAAGATCACGCGGAATCGTCAACAATCAAATCCAGCTAACTGAGTTAGCGAGGTACGAAGAACGGACCCCTGGAGTGGTCTAGCCAGTGTCCAGACTTTAATTCCATAGAAAATATGGAGGAAGCTGAAGGTTTGAGTTGCCAAACGTCAGCCTCAAAACCTTAATGATTTGGAGAGGATCTGCAAAGAGGAGTGGGACAAAATCCCTCCTGAGATGTGTGCAAACCTGCTGGACAACTACAAGAAACATCTGACCTCTGTGATCGCCAACAGGGGTTTTGCAAAGTCATTTTGGTCAAATAGCCTACTTCTTTCACTCATTAAAATGCAAATCAATTTATAACTTTTTTGAAATGTGTTTTACATTTTTTTCTTGTTATTCTGTTTCTCACTGTTCAAATAAACTTACCATTAAAATTGCACACTGATCGTTTCTTTGTCAGTGGGCAAATGTACAAAATCACCAGGGGATCAAATCATTTTTCCTTCACTGTATATGCACTGCAAAAAAAAAAATGCTTTTCTTACTTAGATTTTGTCCTTTTTTCCAGCCAAAATATCTAAAAATTCTTGCATCAAAAAGGATTTTCTATACAAGCAAAAAATTATTGTTTTGTTTTCAGAAAACAAAAGTCAAAATCAAGTGAGTTTTTGCTTGAAACAGTTTTCTGAATGAAGATTATTTTGTAAAATCTCACTTAAATTTGACTTCTTTTTTCTGAAAACAAGTTTTACTCGTCTAGAAAATCCTTCTTGATTTAAGAATTTTTAGACATTTAAAAAAATCTATGTAAGAAAAGCATTTTTTGCAGTGTGAACATGTAAAGTGTCATGGACTATCTGTTCTGAAGAAGCTAGTGCATTTGCTGACTTTAAGGTCAGAGATGTAATGAGCACTAAATTGTTCACAGAATATTACAGTCTGACAACTTGCAGATGTTCTTGCAAAACACAGTACCATGAACTCCAAAACCTTTGGCAAATCCAAAACAGCCTGCTGTCTGCTGGAGCACGTCTTATGATGAAGATGACTCTCATTGGTTTTATTGGGAAACTTTAAGGTTGTTTTAATTATTTTCTTCAAAGTCAAGCCATAAATGCAGTAACGAGTCAACACACAATCTATAACGCAGATCAATACGATACCATATGCGCCTCATCAGATGGTTTCCTAATGAGTGCCGCGGAGCGTTTATTAACATATGGTGACTCCCTGAATCAAATCCCTTTCCCGAGGTCAAACGTTGAGCCTGGAGATTTTGTGTTTTCCTTCTTGGAAAGTCATTGTGTCTTCAGTCAGCTGGAGTCCAGACCTCCAGCACAGTAAAGCCCACCAATATCCAACCCATCTGTCCAATATATAGAACATTACATTAGTGGCAAACACTGGAACCTAATCACGATTTAAGTGATACTCAAATGAAATATTCTCAACATGAAGTCACACCGAGAGGACCTGGAGTAAAAACGCTATCCTTTATCAAAGTCAAGGCTGTTTTTTCCTCATTGAATTTTAACAGTGGCGACACCGATATTGATTGCGACCTTTGAAGTACAGTAATTACAAAGTGTGAAAAGCTCAAAAAGCACAACCGCTTGTCGTGTTGGAATCAGAATTCCAGCCAGGGGGGAAAGAATGATAAATGCTTTTGCTTTTGTATTCATGCAGTCTGTTTAATTCCTCTTTGGGACAGAATATCTCTCCTCGGGCTAATCAGAGAAACCAGGGATTTATAAATTAAAATGAAACAAGTTTCTACTAGAGTACAGTTCAGGGCCTCAGACTAATTCACATTTAATCAATTTAACCACAGAGCCAAATAAAAAGGCCTGGTGTAGATCAACAGTCTTGTGGTAATGGCCATATACAAACACACTCAAATATTTATTGGATTCCACCATTACAAATCAGTACAACACACAAATTATCCTGAACCCCCATTAAAAAAGACACAAACCAATGACATATCCAAACCCTCCACCCCACAGTAACAAATGAAAACCATAAATAAATGAAACAGCAGGGGATAAAAATTGGATGAGGTTTATGTATTATTCTTGTTGTTAAAGCCAAACAAGACAAGAGGTTGCAGAGTAATTTTTAAACAGGTCCTGATGTTTCTTGAAAGCAGACTCACATAGGAGTGTGGCTCAACAAAATATTACTTTAATTTCTTGTGAGCATGCATACATATATAAAGGCCTCATCAGCTGCCAGTGACATGACAAAAGTGACAAGCACTGATAACATGCTTTTGACAAGAGAAGTCTTATTTCAGTGGCTGTATGTTATAGATGCTCCTCATTTTAGACCATGTTTAGCATTTCAGTTCTCAATCCATATTGAAATCAATCTGGCAACATTTTATTTTAATTCAATCACGTCGAAATATATCAAGGAAAATATAAAAATGAATTAAAAATACAAAAAGTGTAATTCAGTTACTAAATTACCACTGTTGCTATCATTTTACTGATTTGCAGCATGAGAGGTGCAAGTGAGCCAAACTACATCAGCGGTACTCAAAGACATGAAGGAAAGGGGAGGAAAGAGACAAATGTCCCTTCTTTTTTCTCCCTGACTATTATCTCAGAAGCTTAATGATGAGCTTTAATTTATCAAAAACACATCAACACTGTGCTGACACCAAAGGTCAAAGAAATAACAAGAAGTTCATCATGTCGTGCGATAATTGATGTGTGCAAAGACCCTCTTGAAATAAAAAATGAAGTTCATTGCTAAGATGCACGCTATTGCGAACTCAGACATGCTTTACAGAACATCCCGTACTGGCTCGATTCTACAGGGGTGCTAGAGAGTACTAAGCACCCTCAAACGAAATTAATAGCACCCTCAGCTAAAGCTGTAATAATGGCATTTATTCGCAGATTTAGCAAACTATCCAGTGCGCGTTCTGGCGATCAGTTTCTGTTTCAACCAAGCGGCAACCTCCCGCTCTCTCTATTGAAACAACAGGGAAGTGGCTTAAACTGCAGTTCATCAACTGGCCGCTAGAGACTGGCTGCAAAAGGGAGTTTTTACAGCAGAAAAAAACATGTTTACAGCCTGGTTCAAAAAGTGGTTTTATACCTAATTTCGCCCTTCGTGTCAACTGTAAGGGGGGTGAATTTTTTTATAACTCATCTGTTTAAGTTATATTAAGCCATAAGTTATATTAAGCTGCTGTCACCACTGGCACGCTAAGTAGGCGTGGTTTCAGCACCCAGCTCCACCCATGTCCCGCCTCTTTGCCCATAATCCCACCCACTATAGGCTTCAAAATCGCTCTTCAGAAACCTACGGGTGACGTCACGGACACTACGTCCATATTTTTTACAGTCTATGGTTTCAACATGTTTTTGCTGCGATGAGCGATGTAGCCAATCACGCACATATCTGTTGATTTCTTGAATCAGAGTTTTTGTTGAGGTAACATTATTGTTTTTGGCGCAAATCATCTCATTATAACAATTTAGATGCGATGTAAATAAAAGAGGTTCGAACTTCATTGATTACAATGTATCTCTGTGAGATCATGATGAACTAAGATGAGTGACAGCTTTTTAGTAATTACCCTAGACTGGTTTTAGCTGGTCAGCCGGATGGTTTTAGAGGGGTTTTGGCCACATTCCCAGCCTGGTCTTAGCAGGTCAGGCTGGGAGACCAGCTAAAACCAGCTACTTCCAGTTTAAACCAGCTAAGACCAGCCAACCAGCCTAGACAGGTTTTAGCTGTTTTTTTCAGCAGGATATAACCGGACGTCACACATTTATAGGTCATATGTGGTTAGAGCACTCTCGCTTTAAAGGTGCGTTCACACCGGACATGACTTGCGCGAATAAATCGCACTATTCGCGCGTAGTTGGACGCTTGAACATTTTAGTTTACTCGCGTCATTTTCGTGTGAAATTTACTTCACCACAGCCGCGAATTTGCGTCATGGGAGGGGCGTCTGCCACTCATCAGCAGGAAAGTAGTAAAATAGTTGAATGAGCTCAATTTGCCAGCTTTAGCTTGCTTGTAGTCTCACTATGTATATATATGTAGGTCAAATTGAGTAAAGAGCGTTTTTTTTTTTTACTTACCAGATTGTCCGACCTCTTCACTCACTTTCTTCCAAGCAAGATCCTTTTTATTCCTGTTTCTATAAAAGTACAAAGCTGTATCGTACAGCTCCGAGTAACCACAGACAGCAACGGTGATTTTGTCCTCCACTGTTGTTTCGGATTTCTGCCTGTCACTACTAGAGCAAGCTCCTGATTGGTTAACGCGGCTCGAATTTTCACCAAAGTTCAGATTTTTCAACTCGCGCGAATGGCGCGGCAAACGCTTGAAACGCTCAATGTGTGCCGCTTCATTCGTGCTATTTGCGTCTTTGAATTGATTAACATGTAAATCACTCACGCTTGCCGCTTCATTCGCGTCCGGTGTGAACGCACCATAAGAAGCACCCTTAGTGATTGGATTCTGGAGCCAGGCCTGGTCCCATAGAAGTTTTCTGTGGATTTTCAGTAAATTGTGTTTGGTGGAAAGTGTAAACAACAGTTCCACAATTGTTCCTAAAAAAAACAAAACAGGTGTTGGTTGTTTGTGCTGTGCCGATTGATCGTTGTACGACATCTAAGTACCGCGAGAGCTTTAAAGAGCAGAGCAGATGCTCCATGCTTTGACTCATTCTCGCGGTACTTTGCTGTCATACAATGATTGATCGGTGCAGCACAAACAACCAACACCTTGTTAATTTAAGCAATTTAAAATGGTGTTCTCAGAGAATCTCTCACCTTCTGCTGCCTTTCCTGTAATGCTGGGCTGCCCAACCCAGTTCCTGGAGATCTACCATCATGCAACCCATCAATCCAACCCTGATCACACACACCTGAACCAGCTAATAATCTCTTAGGTAGCACTTGATAATTACAGACAGCTGTGCTGGAGCAGTTCTGGAACTAAGGTCTGCAGATAGTTAGATCTCTAGGAACAGGGTTGGGTAGCCCTGCTGTAATGGCAGTAGCCATCTTATGTATTTGGGCTACACACTGCTCTACTACTCCTCTCAAAACTTGTTCCAGACAATGAGTCTGCTCCAGTCCGTGAGTCCACTTCAATCTATGGGTCTGCTCCAGTGCATGAACCTGCACCAAAGTTCACTCAAGCCCCGGAGCTCACTTCTGTGTTGGCGCCAGTCTGTGAGTTTTCTTCTTATGGTGAAGCCACAGCTAACCTCTCTGTGCTGTGCTGATCTCCAGTTCTCCTGGGGGTCTTTAGCTCCGCCGAATTGACCGACAAATCCAAGCAGTGTACTTTTTAGGATACCTCACTTGACGCAGTTTAGTGGTCAGCTGTCAGACACACATGCAATCTATTGTTTCAAATAGACTATATCATCTCTATAATAATGTTTTCTTCCATTAACAACTTTTTCATCCATTTTCAAGCTTCAAAAAGTTCATACACTCTTAAAAATAAAGGTTCCAAAAAGGTGTTTTTTGCAGAGAATCCATAAAGAACCATTTTTAGTTCTCCAAAGAACCGTTCAGTTAACAGTTCCTAAAAGAACCATTCTGAAGAAAATTTAAAAAATCTAAAGAACCTTTTCTGCATTTGAAAGGTTTCAATGATGTTCAAGGTTCTACATAGATCCATTGATGCCAATAAAGAACCTTTATTTTTAAGAGTGTGTGCAGCAGTTTAACCCATGTTACCCATGTAACACAAATACAGAGCACATTAAATATGGTAAAAAGAAGCTTATTGTGTGAGAACCACTGAATGAACCAATAAACATTTATTGATGCTCCAGTGTATGATAGGAAGCAGTCATTTGGTCATAACTGGATCCCTGTATGTTTGATTTATATGATTCATTTAGTCATTTATTTCATTCATGTTTTCCTAAACGTACCACTAATAGTCACATTATTTATTTGAATGATCTTGGAAGGTACAATAAAATTACAGCACCTAAAATATCTACGTTTAGCAATGATAAGTTCACTACTCATACTTTTTCCCAAGTTACTCGCATGTTTGAGTCAGTAGAGATGGCTTCACCAGAGCCCTGCGGTTGTGCCCTCGGGATCCGTCTGCATCTCTGCTTTGTTATTTTTATGTTCTATATGAGAGGAAGTGGGCAGAACGAATAAACTGAAAAGCTTCTTCCTGTCACTGTACTTCACTCTGAGCGGCGCGTGACTCAGAAGAGGAGAGACACAAACAAAAGACAGCTGTTAAACCGGTTTCTCTCTCTTTCTATCCGTGTTCTGTTCTTTCATCGCCTGTTATTCAGTGTGTCGGATACAAGGTCATTTCTTTCAGCTTCTGATGGGTCGCTAAATGACCTTCGCTTTAACGGTAGTGACTCACTTGCAAGGGTTTCTTGTCAGTGGTGTAGTCTTGATTCTAACACGCTTGCGTTTGGCTTCGGTTTAACCCACAGAGATGGCAGCTTTCAGTGTCATCTATCAGCACATGTACTGTATGTCTGTTTATGATCGTCGTCCTCAGGGTTCCTCAGATCTCTCTGTATGTGTATCAGACTTCACATGATCTATGAGTCAAGAACACACCTCAGTGTTTTGTGCATACAGTATATTCTTATCAAATGTGAAGACACCTACAACATATCAAACATGAGATCATGTTATAAAACTTTCTAATGACAAACTAACTAGGAAAGTTCCTCAAAGCAAACTTTGTTGTCAGCTTGACAAAATCACATCTGAATGTTTCAACCAACATGAAAAAGCTTCTGAAGGTTTGAAGCCAAATAATCTGGCAATGGGGTAAGCAAAGAATAATTAAAACTGAAAACAAGATTATTTTTCGTACCCTATTGGCAGATTATTTTGCATGTTTCAAGCAAAAATGCACATAATTGAGAGGGGTTTTTTTCTGAAAACAAGACAATTTTTATTAGTCCTAAAAAACATCTTTCTTGACTTAAGAATTTGATATTTCGGCTTTAAACAAGACAAAAAAAAAATCATAAGCACGTAAAATATTTTTGCAGTATCAGCTTTAAAAACTCATTCTGAAAGTGATTCCAACTGCATACACTGCAAAAAAAATGTTTTTCTTACTTAGATATTTATGTCGTTTCCAGCCGAAATATCTAAAAATTCTTAAATCAGTAAGGATTTTCTAGACACGTAAAAAAATAAGCGAAATTAAGTGAGGTTTTGCTTAGAACAAGCAAAATAATCTGCCAATGGGATAAGAAAAATAATCTTATTTCAAACAGAAAACAATATTATTTTTCTTGTTTCAAGCAAAAATGCACTTAATTTTTACATGATTTTCGTGAAAACAAGAAAATCCAGGTTTAAGAATTTTTAGATATTTCAGCTGGAAACAAGACAAAAACTCTTTTTTGCAGTGTGTGCAGTTGGAATCACTTTCAGAATGATTTTTTAAAGCTGACACTGCAAAAAAAAAAAAAAAAAAAAAAAATCATTTTTTGTTTTGTTTCCAGCCAAAATATCTTAAATCAAGGTTTCCTAGACTAATAATTTTGTTATCAGAAAAAAAACTCACAATTAAGTGCGTTTTGGTTTGAAACAAGCAAAACAATCTCTTAAGAAAAATAATCTTGTTTTCTGTTTTCTTACCCCATTGGCAGATTGTTTAGCTTGTTCTAAGCAGAAACTCACTTAATTTTTACTTGTTTTTTCTGAGAACAAGGAAATAATTTTTACTCATCTAGAAAATCCTTATTGATGTAAGAATGTTTAGATATTTTGGCTGGAAACAAGACAACAAATCCAAATAAGAAAAGCATTTTGTTGCAGTGGATGAATGATAAAAACTTTTCATTTCAATGCTATAAAGGACCTCGAGCATCTAAATCGGCAGATGACAAATCTGCAGTGTGTGACTGGAATGAACTGAACATTACCATGTGTTGGTGTGGACACAAATATAGTTATCTTATAAATATTCTTAGTGTGAAAGGGCCTTACTATATGTTAGAACTGAAGCTCTGAGGTGTATCTGGGGATGTAGCTTGAAAGCTCCAGCAGCAGTTAGAGTCAGAAAGAGGTTATGGACTTTGAAAAAACACTAAGCCACGTTTCCACAATAACAGTACGCAGGCTTTGTCAAGGCAGTATAATGATCTGGATGCGGCAGTGTTTCAGAAGGTAATCTCACATGATCTTATACTGTCCACTTGCTGTCCAGAACACATCACACTAGCCCACATCTCAGCATGTAACCTAGCAACATGAGCAGATAAATGAAGCCTGCCTCAGTTGTTGCTGTGCCACAGATACAGTAAATACTGTGTGTGTGGGTGATTAGTGAGCTTTAGGAGGAAAGGGTCTTCTAAAACGCTCTTCCATGCCAGCACACTCTGCCAGCTGAATCACCATCACTCTCACCCCGATGCAAATCATTACAACACCATTATCTTCACAGAGGGTTCGCCGCAGCAAGTTCTCATCTCACAAGACGTCTGCTGGGGTTTAGTTGATACAGTCTGTATTAGTGGAATTTATGACACTTTTTTGCATCACAGACAGAGTTAGAGTAAACGCAGGTAAAGCACGTCGCTAGAGCTCTGTCATCTGTCGTGATATTCCTCCGGCTAAAATTGAGGTGAAGTTCTTCCTTATCCAGCGCAGACGGCACTGATGTAGCTACTGGCATAAAGTTGAGCAGAAAGTGTCTCACTTAAAGGAGTAGTTCACTTCCAGAACAAAAATGTACAGATAATGTTGAGTACTTGTCATCCAAGATGTTCATGTCTTCTTTCTTCAGTCGTAAAGAAATGGTGTTTTTTGAGGAAAACATTTCATATATGTTTGAATATCAAACACTCTTTACTAAAAAGTTAAAACTGCGATGTAGGGCGATTTTGAAGTTGGAGGAGAAAATGAGACGAGAGTTTTTAGACATACCCTAAATATCATGACCAGAAAAAAAAAAAAAAAAAAAAGGTTCACACAGAGCTAGACAAGATGAGCATTTAAGGTTAAAAAGTATATAAATTGTAGTTTTTTTTTTGTTTGTTTTTTAGAAAATAACCAATAGTTTCACCAGATAATACATTTCTTCCTCGGCTGGGATTGTTTACAGCACTTCAAAGCTGCATTTAAACCACATTTTGGAAGTTCAAAGACTAAAAGAGCTATTTGCCAATACTCTGAACCCCTCCAAAAAACTGACATACATCAGAGCACATGGCCTGCTGATGCTTATGTGACAGACTTAAAAAATAAAGTGAAGGATTGTGAATTTGAGAGCTTAACAGGTTGCTACAGGAACCCAATTAAAAACTCCAAAGAGTAGTTTTTGCCATGCCAGCAAAGAGAGTCAACTCAAATCACTGCAAGAAAAAAACTGAAATTCCTATGCATAAAATTCCTATGCAAAAGAATGTGTAAAAAGAAAAGCCAAAGAAAGAGAAGTCAGCAGCAGAAACCAAAACAAATGCCCTGCATATGGACAGATATGCAAGGCCTGTCACAAAAATAATCATTTTGCAAAGAATAGAAGAATACAGATACATAGAATCAATGATGAAAAGTTTCTTGTAACCACTGAGATAAAAGAAACTGAACCAAATTAATATAAAGGATGATGTGAAAAAGAGAGAACTGCAACCCTCCAGTTTAACAACCAGAAACTGACTGTAAAGTTAGACAGAGGTGCAGACTGTAATGCCATCTCCTTGCATGATCTGGAGGCATTGAAGATTGCCAAATGAAATGAGAAAATCACGGTGTAAACTAGTGACATATTCAAGCCACAAGATGTCGCCCTTCGGTAAGCAAAGCCAACACAAAGACAAGCTGTTCACTCCTGGGTTTTGGGTCACAGAGCAAAATGCTTGTGAAATTTTGGACAGAGAGTTGTGCAACACATTGGATGTAATAAAATAAAAAGAGATACCTCAACAGATATTCTGAGTGAATTTGAAGATTTGTTCACAGGACTGGATTGTGTTCCAGGAGTCATGCCAGTGATTCACTCTCCTATATAGGGCCTTCAGAATGAAAATGCCAAAAGGAAAATTTGTTAATATCTAAAAGCACATCATAGCATAATTCAATACATCTTGAGTTACAGGCCTGCAAACTTTGGAGAAAAAAAAAAACTGAGTATTTCAGTCAGAAAATAAGATTATTTTTCTTACCCCATTAGCAGAATATTTTGTTCGTTCCAAGCAAACATGCACCTAATTTTGACTTGTTTTTCTGAAAACAAGAAAATAATTTTTACTAGTCTAGAAAATCCTTCTTGATTTAACATTAAAATATTTTGGCTGGAAACAAGACAGAAAAAAAAAAAAAATCGAAGACAGCATTTTTTGCAGTCACATGGCTAAATTGTTTTTAAAAGCCTCAGTTTTCACAGCTCACACAACAATGTGGAAATGGTTTACAAATGTATCAACTTTGGAAAGCGTTTTCAAAAAGCACTTTTCCTTGACAAAAACGCAGTTTCAGTCTGAACAGAAGGCCAAAAGAAAACATCTTAGTGTGGACCTTAAGTATGTGACCAAACTAAGGACCTAATAGGATAATTAGGAGAACACAGGTGGAAATGAATGAACCAATCAACAATAGGCACAGAGGGTGGAACTAAACACACAATGAAAACACCAAAGATCAGACATGTGTTGGGCAGTAACTAGTTCTATGCACTGAAAGTTGTAGGGTTTTGCCTACATTGCTAAGTGAAAACAGGTACTTGATAGACTTGCGCAGGCCCGAAACACCAAAGAAATACACATTTTGAACATTAAGTTGTGGCTGGTGTTCAAACAAATTATGTGGTGTCAATAATTTTTTTTCTTGTTCGAGTGCATTAGAACGCTTCATTTATGTGTTGAAAACATTAAAACATTTTTTTTTTTTTTTTTTGTCGTCAGACCCCATTGCAATGTCACTTTTTTAACCTCTCAGATATGTTTTAATGTCAGAGCGCTGCTGCCATTTGTAACCTGAACGTGCAAGGCTTCTGGTGTCGCACTTCTAGTTATGCTTTAGAATTGCAAACTGACATTAATTATACTATTTCAATTCACCTCCAGAATCATAAACACACTGGTTTCTAGCGTAAACAGTTTTGCCAATTCCGGCACTTTATTAGTTATTAATGAGCCAGAAGTCTTGCACATTCAAAGCAAATAGATTCTGCATTGCAAAACAAGGTGGAAAAAAGTACAAAATCATTTTACTTCCTTCCTTCCACCTACAAAATATGTCTTTAGTGGACAATTTGAGGCTCAAGGACAATTGTTTTTTCACTGGGCTGTGACATTAGCCAAACTCTTGAGTTGTTTTTGGCCTGGACGGCTGCATGCGACAGCTGTCTCCTCTAATTAATATCTACACGAAACGTGAGCGAACACCAGACTATTTACTTGAGTGGTAGCAACAGCAGCTTCATGCAAGCAGATCCAAGCAGGCCTGTTCCTGAGAGAAGCAGCGATGTCACACATTTGCAGATCTGTCCAGATGTCAAAGAGAAACGCTGTCTTCACACAGAAACTCAAGAGAGATGAGGTGAGAAAGAGGAGTGCTGAGAGAGACACAATCAGTGTGATATACCCACACGCATCCACGTCAAGGACACAAAGGCACGGCAGCAGGACGAAGAGCTGAATTTACTGTTTAACAAACATAATTCAGTTTGTCTCACTGAATTGTCAGCCATGAGATTAAATGGAGAGCACATGGATGTGGGTGAAAAGTAACTATTCAATATTTCATGGCTATAGAACTTGTAGTATCAATAATGTAACAGTCATTTACCGTACATAATTATACAATATTCAATAAATTTGCATTATAAATATAGATTTTATTACCAATTTTTAATGCCTGGTTACTTTTCACCCACCCTGTACAACCTGATGGCTAATAAGCTTTCTCTCATCAGTACAAGCTGTTCAAATCAACACAGAATTGAACTATTTTAATGCATCGTTATCAAAATTGTACAGTACAGTTATCATACAAATAATCCTCCTGAAGTGCTGCACTCAAGGTCCAGTAGATAGTTGTATAAAAGGAAAAATATATGACATTTTTTCAATCTGACTTACATCATGTCGATTAAAGGAAAGCTTTTATGCAAAAATCACTTTTGTAAGGTGTTTGAACCCAGTTGTGTGGCCGCAGTGTGTGAAAACAACCAGCCTATAATGGCAAAAAATCCACCCACTCGTTTTTATAATCACCAATTCCACCAAATGGATGCCGTTTGCTTCCAAAACTCTTCCAAAAAAATGCATTGGTCCATCTCAGGTAATTTTATCACATTTTTTTTTACAGAATTTTAAAGAGGAAGATGGATGGATTTTTCTCAGTCCTGTTACCAAAACTCTTATGTCTTTTAAAAAGCATGTTTAAAAATATGTTAACAAAATATATATGTTTACAGAAAAGAAAATGAGACCACATGCTCTTAGTCATTTCATTGCCTTTAGAAGATCCAGATCAAGATGTAGTAATGCGTTGAAAATGTGTCTTGTGCAATTTTCCCAGCTTTTTAGAGGGTGAATGTGTTCGGGTAACAGGACTGAGTGAAAACCTGGGGACACGACTAAAATGTGTGTTATATCTAAACTATTATACATTTATTTTGAAAATAAATGTATTTAAATCACAGATGGGATATGTAGGTACACAAAAAAATAAATGCTATATTTTCAGTGTTTTAGGTAGTTTTAAAAAAAAAATATTAAATATATTAAATGTGCAGGACACTTTGTTTAATAAAAAAAAAATATTTTATAGTTAATTTTTATGCATATTTGTACATGCTTTTTCGTATCCGTAGCAAGCATTTTAAAAGCCACCTCAATTCTGAGCCACCTTGACATTCTATGTGTGACGAATATGAAAAAACACATAGGAAAGGTCATCATTAGAGATGTGTTTGCTGGAGCAGGAACAAGCAACCCTATCACGAGACACCTCAGTATATGTACTACGCCTCAACACCTCTGATTGGCCATTGTGCTCAACAGACATGTCTGTGATTGGCTACAATGCTTAAAGACACAATATGTAAGTTTTCACCACTAGAGGGCGCATATTCAAAACAAACAAAGAAGATTGAGTGTGGAATCATGGGAGTTGTAGTCTTCATCAGAAATCATGTTTATGGATGAGCTAATGTATTAAAAGACTTATTTAGGTTGTCACTTGTTGTGTCTCTGTGTATGTTTTTAAACCCTGATTTGTGTGTAATGTAGAAGACAGCTCATCTTTCTACATCCGAGCTGTCTTTGGTTACTCCTGTCTTACCGCTGAGAGACACTGAGAGCTTGGTGTGACTATGACACATGACTGAAGCGCATTATTTGCGGGGGCCGTGAATGAGTTCTCATTCTGTGGTGTAACCAGTAGAAACGGTGGGAAGGGTGATCTTTTTGAGGAAGGCGACACAAAACGATCTTCAAATGGGTTGAATTTTGATCAGAGATGCATGAGTTTTGGAGAGGTGTCCACAGCAACAATCTAAAGAAGGGTGATTCGAGGCTGCTGAGATGAAAATAAAAACAAATTGATGGCTGCGACCGCATCAGCCAGATGGAGCGGAGAGCAGTTTGAGATCGCAGTTATAATGTTTCTATATCAGCGGCTCGAGTTTCACTGATCGCTCTGAAATTGTGTTTTAACAGTCTAGGATGAATCATCTTACGTGGGTGAATCACTTAAACACCGTTTAGAAAGCGGCGGGCAGTAGAGGTGAAATACACTGGAACTGGTCTTTTCAATGAAGCGAGCTTTATTGTTGATCTCAGAGCATTGATGAAAACATCAGTGTCTGTGTTTCTGTATGCAGTGGATTTAAGCCTGGGACAATGTGTTTAGGTCCACGTGTATTACACTACAGCTGATAGACGAAGGCATATTCAGATCAACTGAACATGCAAAGTGGTGTGGACAAATCAACGATGGCACAAGCAATTTGTCATCTGAGAGCAGCAAAGGCAACAGTGCTGCAATGATGAGCTCCAGGAGAAATCAAGTCAAGACTCAGACCAGACCCAACTCTTGGCCAGATCCAGAGCTGGTGCCAATCAGGAACTGGCTGTGCCACAGAAAATAATAATAAAAAATAAATAAAAACAAACTGATGGTGAGATTTGAGATTACCTTCATTTCCAAAAAAGAGCTTGCTTCAAGGCATTTAAACACATATGAAAAAATACATTATGTAGCAAGCTTTTTTTGGAAATAAAGGTAATTTAGAAATATTATGTTTCGTAACGTTTATGAATATTATAACGCCAGCTGTGGTCCAATCTCCTTAAAACTTTGCATGCTTGTTTACAATCATCTGTGTACACAAGAGTTTTCCTTTAGGCTTCATAGGATTTTGGGTAAATTTGGACAGGCCCCTTATCTAAACGACCCCATTATTTGTTCCCAAAGGGTCAATTCCAACATTTGTTTTTGATAATTATTGACCTAAAGAGTCCAGAGAATTGTACTTTTTCCAGATTGAGCAAAAACCCTAGGACTAGTTCACAAAAGTTCTTTTTTTTTTTCTCAATCATTTAACAAACAATGATTGTCCGGTATAAGGAGTTCTGTGATATGATACGAATATCACGTGGATGTGCGAAAAACCACACAATGCACAATCGTTTACACCCATGAAAAATGCGATATCGCCCCTAGTGGCTGAATTCTTTCAAATTTCTCACAGACCTTTGGGGCCATGAGTCAAACAGGCCCAATGAGTTTCATTCCGATTAGCCTCCATTATCTATGTCTAATAGGTGCTCAAAATTCATCGGCCAATAGCGCCATGTTTTTTTGAGATACGCAAATGTCTATATAGACACTTGTGGCACTTTGGACACAGGGATTTCCATGTTGATAGTACAAATGATTGTGTAGGTATAGCCATTTTTATGTTTTTTCCCTCTTATAGCGCCACTTAGTGGTCAAGCTCTGCAGTTTTTGTCCTGCAACCTCAGATTGAGCTCTTACATAAGTGTCCTGGGTTTAGTAAAGATATCTCATTCTGTTCAGGAGTTACAGGCATTTTAGTAAAAGTGGCCCTGCCCCTTTCAAATATTTTGGCGTCACTTTGTGATGGCGAGTCGAAAGTTAGACTTTTTTTTTTCATAATTATTGATATTCACCAAAGAATCTTTCTGCACTGGTTTGGTTTCAATCAGGTGAAAAACCTAGGAGTAGTTCGCAAAAGTAAGTTTCAACGACATAAGACACTTGAGCCTGCGACTGACAGTTTAGGAGTTATGAGCAATTTCGTACTTTTGATGGCTGTAGCGCCCCCGTCAGGCCGATTTGGGCGAGCCTTGGTCATGTTGTCGGTGGTGGGAGTACTACCATCTCTCCAAGTTTCAAGTCTCTATGACCTACGGTTTGATCTGCACCATCAGTTTTACATGGAGATAGCTGATCCGTGACCATTCATGTCTGGCCTATTATTTTTATTACAGGAGAAATTTTATTAAGAGTTATTTTTGTATTATAGTCCTAAAACACCTGGCGATAAATGTATCACAGAAACCAGTCAAAGTAAAACCTCGCTCGCAGGTATAATGGTACGTCACCACCATTATTTTTTGGAATTTCTTATTTTTATTTAGAATAACTTATTTAGAAAAAAATGGGGGGACTTTTGGACAGAGGTCAAACTAAAAATAAAAACAGAACGTAACATTTCCACACTCTTATAAGTGATCCAAAATGAAATGCACAGACAGTACAGAGATTAAAACCATTATAATCTATTTCCTTTGCAAGAATGGAGTTTTCTCTCTCTAGGGGACTGAAGAACCAGCCGTACGTTTCCAGATCAAACTCACGACTCTAGTGTTATTTTGAGTCATCTTTAGGGATGTAAATATACGGCTAGTGCTTCTGTACACTTGCTGTTGGCCTGATGTTGAGTGCATGTTTCTCTTGCATCTGCTGTTGAAGCGTCGGCCCCGAGGGGCTTCAGGGGGCCTCAGTTCTCTATTATTTGCTCTCTATTAATGTCTCAGCTCTGAATTCAGATGAATGAGCACTACGAGTCTCTCCAGACGCTGCGGTGAGGGGCTGTTATACAGCGCTGTGTAATCAATAGGACTAACACACAGGGCACAGAAATAAAAATGCACTGTCCAACAGCGACACCAGCAGATGAAGATTCAGAGAGAGGCAGACTTTTACTTGGCTGATCCATTTTGGATAGAGATATGGTAAAAAATAGAAGCCATTTTGGAAAGTGTAAACTGTGTTATAAACTGTTTACTTCTTATGTATTATGAAATATTTAATTCCCAAATGTGGGATTCTGAAATATATCAATTCATTTGATTATTTTTCTTTTTCTTCCCTTTGCTTGATGTTTCTCTGTTGTGGTAAGTATTATTAAGAACTGAAATTGCCTGCAGTGTTCTGTGAGTTTAATGCAATAAATATATATATATGTGACCCTGGACCACAAAACCAGTCCTAAGGTTAAATTTGACAAAACTGAGATTTATACATCATATGAAAGCTCAATAAATAAGCTTTCTATTGATGTATGGTTTGTTAGGATCGGACAATATTTGACTGAGATACATCTATTTGAAATCAGAAATCTGAGGATGCTAAAAAATCAAAAAGACTGAGAAAATCACCTTTAAATTTGTCCAAATTAGGTTCTTAAAATGCATATATTACAAATCAAAAAAAAAAAAAATCGAAAATTACATTTTGATATGTTTACAGTAGGAATTTTACAAAAAATCTTCAT